>NC_056729.1:1871126545-1871129045 GCF_019279795.1 Protopterus annectens | reverse complement strand
CATGCAAATGGAGAATAGTTGCATGACCACCATATCATACACCAATGCACTGTAAGAACACGTACACAAATGCATGGATCTCGCCATACCCAATAGTACTAAGATGCTCTCCTCAAAAAAAAGGAAGGCAATATGGTGGTCTCCTGCCATAAACAATCTCTACAACAGAAGGAGGAAGCTGATGCAGAATAAGGTGAAGTCCCAAGAATTGGAAAACCTCTCTTATCAGCCTCGGCAAGATGTTGAGATCCCTCATCAAATCCTCTAAAGCTAGCTATGAAAACAGAATTGCAGCAGATAGTAAAGACAACCACAAGGCCTTCTATAGTTATGTAAAGAATCTCCATGGCAATACACAGATTTGCTCTGAGCTACTGCACAATGGTATCTCCAACAGATATTGCAAATATACTGGCAAACAGATTCATTGCTAACTTTACCCCTCCCCCACCCCCAAATACCAGTAGATTGCCAGGCACCTAGTATTACTGCTGCACAGGTTAAAACAGCACTGTCCAAGGCCAAGAATACAGCTTCTATGAGACCTGACAGTATCCCTGGCTGTGTACTGCATGAACTACAGAGTGAACTGGCACCTCACCTGTGTGCCCTGTTCAATCACAACATCACCTCAGGCTTTGTCCCTACCAAATGGCACACTGCTACAATCATCCCTCTCCACAATGGAGGAGCGACTACAGACCCTGGGAACTATTGCCCCATTAGCCTGATGAGTCTGATATGCAAAGCTATGGAATGCATCATCATGGACCTAATAAAGAAGGATATAGGGAATCTCCAAACTCCGGATCCTACACAGTTTGGTTTTGTGAAGGGTAGATCATACCTGCTCAACTTGGTTGACTTCTTTGAGTCAGTAGTCAGAGCAGCGGATGAAGGTAAGGTAGTTCATGCAGCCTACCTTGATCTGGCCAAGGCCTTTGATACCATTCCCCACTCAGGAATCAAAGAAAAACTTACTAAGCTAGGTATCAACCCATATATCACAAGGTGGGTTGCAAACTGGCTCACAGATAGAACCCACAGTGTGAAAGTAGCTGACTCCAAGTCAGAATGCTGACTAGTCACAAGTGGAGTGCCACAGGGTTTGGTCCTGGGTCCTCTCCTGTTTGGTATCTACTTCTCTGAAGTTCAGGCCAACATGAAGGGACTCTGGCTGACAAAGTTCGCAGATGATTGCAAGTTGGGAGCTATTATTAACTCCCCAAGTGATGCTGATATCCTACAGAAAGGCCTCAATGAGACCAACAACTGGTGTCAGATTTAAGCTCAATGCCACAAAATGTGTCTTCATCCCCTTTGGGAAAAACCCAGTTCCCTTGAATTACCACATTGATGGTAGTCCACTGAACACATATAGCTTTATAAGAGACCTGGGAAAACAGGTTGACAGCAACCTCTCTTTTGGCCACCACTGTCAGAAAGTCCTTCCATGTGGCACGTCTCATTACTAAGGGTTTTGCACCAAGGAAGAAGGAGGTCATTGTCTCCCTCTACTCTTCCCTCATCAGGCCAATCATTGAGTACAATACCCCATTTGGCATGTACTTCACTAGAGACCTGCAACAACTGGAGAGGTCGCAAAAGTGGGTCTATGTCAATTTTTCGAGCGCTTAAAATGTCGAATGTTACATGGTCGAGACCAAATGTTCGACATTTCAAGTGTTCGAAGATTAACTTTTAATGGCACCATACCATGCAGAATGGGAGAATTTCCCTTTTCTGCACTGAAGTGCGGTCTCAGAGTTGGTATATTTAAGTAGGGGGAGTGCAGGGGGGCTTGCCCCCTGTACGCACTGTTAAGGTGTGTTTTTCTTTTTTCTTTTTTTTTTTTTATATTCGAACATCCAAGTGTCGACCATGTGGTATTTGACATTTTGGATGTTCAAATATTTAACATAGACCCGCAAAAGTACCTCAGAAAGAGGATCCTATGCCTTAAGCACTTGTCATATATGGACAGACTCAAAAAACTCCAACTATTCTCTGTCTCATATCTCCTACTTAGAGGCGATCTCTGCTTGACTTACAAAGTCATGTCTGACCCAGCTATTTTAGAAATGCTACATCTAAAGAAATCCCAATCCCTCCGCACCACATGCTCCAGAAACCTCAACCACATTACCACAATCAATCGAACATGTTGGAGGGACAGGTTCATAACCCAGAGACGGCCCATGCTATGGAATAGACTTCCCATACAAGCAGAGTACCTTACTGGCCCTCTTTAAGAGAAATCTTGATGAGTGGATATAAAATAGAAAATTCACCCCAGGGATCACTCCAGTGTCTCTACTCAACAGAGGCACTAGGAACTAAGGTTGGGTGGCACATTGCAAGGGTAATGCTATGGGCTAGGCTTGCAAGGGCTCCAGGGCCATTAGCCTTTTACACACCTTTCAACCTATATATATATATATATATATATATATATATATATATATATATATATATATATATTTATATGTATACATATATA
>NC_056729.1:1870961545-1871121545 GCF_019279795.1 Protopterus annectens | reverse complement strand
TGACACCCCTTGTGCCCTCAGCCAATTCTGACAGTCTGGCAGGCTGCTCATGAAGCTGATATCATCGCACACGTGATGATGTCAGCAGAAAATTGTAGAAAAAAAGCCAGGAAATTTGGGAATAAAGGGGGCCAGTCGGGAATTCATGGCACCCTATTATTTGGACCTCAAACCCATAAATGCCGAGGAATTTGGTATGGTTGAGCGGTATGACATACACACACACACACACACACACACACACACACACACACACACACACACACACACACACACACACACACACACACACACACACACACACTACGAAATGAAAAATAACTAACTGGACATTGCTGAAAATATTGAAAAGGCCAAATAATGGATATAGAATGGACACCAGAACTTCTTCTACTTAAAGAATTGAGGAAAACTGGTAACGTTTGTATTGACAGTAAACATAAGTAATGTAGCTGTAAAATAAGCCATGTAAGGCATTCTTTTGAAAGTATGAAAAAGGTAAAGGGAAAGTCGTCACCCTTATTTTGATCTTCATTTTAGCATTATTTTCTCTAATATGAAAGGTCCATTTCTCATTAACCCTGAAATGGTAAATATAACAGAAGCAAGCAGTACAGTTTATTAAGTACCAAACAAACAAACAAAAAAAAAATTCTCAAAAACTTTCTCAATGTCAATAGTAAAAATGACTAAAGAAAAATTTCCTGAAAAAGTCTCTTGTCAGCTTCCTAGCTAAAAAAAAAAATACCAATAAGGATGCACTAACAGATGTACAAAATTTTAATTTCTTGGAGCCTCTAATGTCATACATAATTAGTCCCCAGACATTAAAATAGCATTTCTTTATTAGTCATAGTTCTATTACCTGTCTTTTCATCCAGTAAATAAGCAGATATCTAGGCATATTATTTACTTTAGCTTCTTTTGCTCAGAATTTCATTCTGTTCATGAGGAAGATTATATATATATATATATATATATATATATATATATATATATATATATATATATATATATATATATATATATATATATATAGGTCTAGGACTGCCGGGCATACTTACGTGAAAGTGCTTTTCACCAAAGAAGCACTTTTGCGTAAGTATACCTGTTGCCGAGGCCATACTACAGTGTGGATAAGGGAAAATTCCCTTTTCCCCACTATAGTGCGGTCTCGGAGGGAGAATATTAAAGTAGGGGGTGGGGGGGTGCAAATGTTAGTGTTTTTTTTTTTTTTTTTTTTTTTTTTTTAGTAACACGATTTAATGAAAGTGCTTTTTCGAGAAAAGAGCTTTCATTAAAGTGTGTTCGGTGGTTATAGATTTGGACGTTTGATCACTCGATCAAACATCCTAGATCCATACATATATGTATATATATATATATATATATATATATATATATATATATATATATATATATATATATATATATATATATATAGGCCAGAGTTTCTCAGTAAAGGCAAGGCAATATGGCCATTTAGCAATAATCCATGACTGGATGTGGGTCTTGCAGGATTTACCATGGCTGGTGAAGTTTTATTGCCTGAGGGATTAAACAACACCAGCCATGGGTAAATCCTGTCATGCCCACATCCAGTCCTGGGTTATTGCTATTATATAAAGATGTTATTTAACTAAGAATTTAAATTGCATGCTTTTCTTAAGTAATTTCTTTGTATTATGGCACTTTAATGTTCTTCTGCTGGCTTCTTGACATACTGATGTACTGTGTGTGCATATGGTACATACATTCACATGCTTGCACAGTACATCAGTACAGTGCTAGGGAGCTGTTATAGAAGAGATCACATGTGTCAATTTGCCTCTATTTTTTTAATTAACTTATTTATTTATATATAGGTTCATAGGTGTGTACTAGGCTAATGGCCCTGGAGCCTTTACAAGCCTAACCCATAGGATTACCCTGGCATTGTGCCACCCGACCTTAGTTCCCAGTGCCTCTGTCAAGTAGAGCCACTGGAGTGAATTTTCTAATTTCTATCCACTCATCAAGATTTCTCTTGAAGAGGGCCAGTGAGGTGCTCTGCTTGACATGTATGGGAAGTCTATTCCATAGCATGGGCAGTCTCTGGGTTATGAACCTGTCCCTCCAGCTTGTTCTGTTGATTGAGGTCTCTGAAGTGTGTGATGCGAAGGGATTGTGATTTCTTTAGATGTAGCATTTCTAACAGAGCTGGGTCAGACATGGCTTTGTAAGTCAAGCAGAGATCGCCCATAAGTAGGTGATATGAAACAGGGAATAGTTGCAGTTTTTTGAGTCTGTCCATATAGGATAAGTGTTTAAGGCCTAAGATCCTCTTTGTGAGGTATTTTTGTGGCCTCTCCAGTTGTTGTAGGTGTCTAGTGAGGTACATACCAAATGGGGCATTGTACTCGATGATTGGCCTAATGAAGGAAGAGTACAGGGAGACAATGACCTCTTTCTTTCTGGATGCAAAACCCTTAGTAATGAGATGTTCTACACAGAAGGACTTTTTGACAACAGTGGCAATGTGGTAGCCAAAAGAGAGATTGCTGTCAACCTGTGTTCCCAGATCTCTTATGATGTCTTCTGTGTTCAGTGAACTACCATCGATGTGGAAATTCATGGGATCAGGTTTTTCCCAAAGAGGATGATGACGCATTTTTGGCATTGAGCTTAAGGCTGTGGTTCTGACACCAGTCATTGATCTTAGTGAGGCTTTTCTGTAGGATGTCAACATCACTTGGGAAGTTAACTATGGTGCCCAACTTGCAATCGTCTGTGAACTTTGTCAGCCAAAGTCTCTTCATGTTGGCCTGGACTTCAGAGAAATAGATACCAAACAGGAGAGGACCCAGGACCAAACCCTGTGGGACTCCACTCTTGAATGGTCAACAGTCTGACTTGGAGTCAGCTACTTTTACACTGTGGGTTCTATCATGAGCCAGTTTGCAACCCACCTAGTGATATAGGGATTGATGCTGAGCTTAGTGAGTTTTTCTATAAATCCTGAGTGGGGAATGGTATCAAAGGTCTTTAGCAGATCAAGGTAGGCTGTATGAACTGCCTTGCCTTTATCCACAGCTCTGGTGACTGACTCAAAGAAGTCAGCCACGTTGAGCAGGCATGATCTACCCTTCACAAAACCAAACTGTGTGGGATCCAGAGTTTGGAGGTTCCCTATATCTTTGTTTATTAGGTCCATGATGATGTGTTCCATAGCTTTTCATATCAGACTTGACAGGCTAATGGGGCAATAGTTCCCAAGGTCTGTAGTTGCCCCTCCTTTGTGGAGAGGGAATGACTGTAGCAGTGTGTTATTTGGGAGGGACAAAGCCTGATGTGAGGCTGTGATTGAACAGGACACACAGGTGAGGTGCCAGTTCATTATGTATATCATTTAGAACACAGCAAGAGATATTGTCAGGTCCCATAAAAGTGTATTCTTGGCTTTGGACAGTGTTATTTTAACCTGTGCAGCAGTAATACTGGGTGCCTGGCAATCTACTGAGATTGTGATTGGTTCTTTTGTGGGGGAGGGAGGGTAAAGTTGGCACTGAATCTTTTGGCCAGTATATTGGCAATAACTGTTGGCTCAGTATAGGTGGTGCCATTGTGCAACAGCTCTGAGCAAATCTGGGTATTACCGTGGAGATTCTTTGCATAACTATAGAAGGCCTTGTGGTTGTCTTTACTATCTGCTGCAATTCTGTTTTCATAGTTAGCTTTAGAGGAGTTGATGAGGGATCTCAACATTTCATTGAGGCTGATAAGGGAGTTTTTCCAGTCTTGGGACTTTACCTTATTTCTCATCAGTTTCCTTCTTCTGTTGTAGAGTTTGTTTATTGCAGGGGACCACCAGATTGGCTTCCTTTTTTTGGAGGAGAGCATCTTGGTTTTATTGGGTATGGTGAGATCCATCCATGCATTTTTGTACGTGTTTGTACAGGGCATTGGTGTATGATTCAATGGTCATGCAGCTGTTGTCCCATTGCATGGGTGCTGTGAAGTTAGCCATCTCTGCTTTTAGGAGTCCAAAGTTAGCTTTGGAGAAGTTTTTCATGCTGGCTGCCTTTGCGGGAGGGGGGGGGGCTTATCTCTGAAAGTTTAACAGTATTACCAGAATAATGAGTGATAGCCAGGACAAACAAGAAGAAAGTGGGGACATTCTGTTAAAGTCTGTTCGGCTGAGAAGTAAGGTGAAAAGCATTGTAATCTTTCCTATTAACATAATACATTTTAATTGTTCAGATTTTTGCAGAGTTCCCTGTTTTTTAAGCATATCTTAGTAGAAAGACTGGCTGCTCAAGAATAGTCAAATGACCAGTCTTTTTTTCTATTGGGCTATGCCTAATTTACAATGGGCACACTGATTGTGCACATTTCGGAAAACTAATGACTTCTTATTGCATACTTATCATTAGCAAATGAAAGTGTTCTGAAGAACAAAGTTAAATATTTAAGACAGTTCATTATTACAAATTCTATGAGCACTGTAAATTCAATATCTATATAAACAGTTTATTTTTCAAAAGTGTTCCAGAATATAGTTGCAACAGTATCAAAACTGTGATATATGGTGTCATGATAGGAGATACTGCCTGCACAGCTAGCTGGGATTTTGTAAATAATTATTTGTCATCTGTGAATATCGAACTGATTTATACAAGATGCTTGTGTTACAAATGTATTAGAACTGCATGTCAGGTGTATATCAAACTGATTTGTACAGATGTTTGTGTTGAAAAGGTATTTGTAAAGTGCCTGTGTTTGAAATGTATCCACAGTGTACCCTATTGGAGAGAACAGATTTTTTTTAAATGTATATGTTCTAATAGAGGAAACTGGCAAACAGGAGGTTAACCTCAGTCCAGCAAAATTTAATATATATCTGAAATTAATTCACTTTACAAGTTAGGCCATAAAGATGCTATCTCACAAGTTTCAATGCAGCCAGAAACACAAAGTCTTTACTAAAAAGCTTTCTGTATTGTCTTTGGGGAGAACTAATTACTCCTCTGGAAGCGTGGAGGTATGAAATTGTTTTTTGACTTCCAGCGTCTTCTACAGATCTGAGCAAAGGCCCTTGTGTATGTATTTTTACAGGTAGGTGCTAAATCCTGCCAGCGTCCAGCAATGGGGGTTTGCATGGGTACTATATGTCAGATGAGCAGAAATGATGTAATTCTGCAAGTTATCCCAGAAGTAATATTTTAGATATTATTTTGAGAAGTCTCTTAGTGAGACAGAGCATTCTGTATTCTGTATTGGGCTTGACAATAAGAAGGACCATTCACCACATTATCTGCACTGCCTAATTGGGTTTAAACTATTCCTGGCTCCACAAAGTCTGCTCTTCACTTTTTCCCTTAGAACTGCTCTATCTCTCAATTTAAACACCATAGTCTCATTTTAAGGCCCTTCACTGGTCCAATTAAGTAATCCTACAAGTTAGCACTGTTACTCTAGCATGTCCAAAGGTCAGTCAATGGTTTCCTCTCCAGTCCAGCTAGTGAATCTGGGAATTTTGAGGCAATGTTACAACTGTCTCATGTACACAGACAACCCTCTCCTCCTCCAAACAGGTTCAAATATATGTGAGAGATGCAACTATTTAGCCAAACTGGAGGCTGAGCTCTCTCATCTCAAAACTGGTGTAACCAGTCAGGAGGAGAAGGTAACCTTACACAACACAATTCCAGTATCACATAGTCCCACCACATCAGTGAACCAAACACATAAATACACAAAAACATACTCGGAGGCTCTAAATAAAAATCTACCTAAGCAACAGAGACCTCCAAAGCAGACATCCAAGCAAACGCTACCTCAAAACAAAACACACACAACACATAACCCACAAAGTCAGTGTGCCAAGCAGCCACAGCCCTTAAGGCTGAATAACACACCTGATATTCTTGTTATAGGTGACTCTATTGTCAGACACACTGATGTCCCGCTCACCAGGCTGAATAAAGAGAAGGTCACGGTGAGCTGCCTGTCGGGTGCTAGGATCCGACACATAACGCAAGCACTCAGGTCACTCCAAAGCAAATACAAATATGACTCAGTCATTGTACATGCTGGTGTGAATGACCTGAGACGTACCTCCCTCGACTACATGAAAAGAGACATAGAGGAGCTCTCTGATCATGTAGCCCAGGCTGGTATGACCCTGACCTTGAGCAGCATCTTACCCTCACCTAGAATGATGCCACAGTACAAAGACAAAATGATCGATTTTAACAATTGGCTAAAATTTTGGTGTCATTCAAAGGGGATCTAGTGTCTGTCAGCCTGGGATGACATGCTCGACAAGCCACGTTGCTTTGCTAGGGACGGCTTGCACCTGTCACCACTGGGCTTTTGGATATTGGCAAAGGCTC
The DNA here is from genome assembly GCF_019279795.1 of Protopterus annectens. NCBI lineage: Eukaryota > Metazoa > Chordata > Ceratodontiformes > Protopteridae > Protopterus > Protopterus annectens. Next base: position 1,871,115,171 of record NC_056729.1, on the reverse strand, counting down.
TTGCCACCCCCATAGTGCCTTTTTTAGGCAAGGCTCAAAAGTCAAACCCACCCCCATAGACAGCACAAGGAACAAGAAACTAAGGGTAATGCTGCTAAATGCCAGAAGTCTTAACCTCAAGATGCACGCACTCAAAGCTCTCCTCAGTATGGAGAACATCGATATCTGTGCAGTGACAGAAACCTGGTTCAAGGCTCCAGAGAGCACCCCAGCCTACCAGGCTATACCTCGTATCATGCTTTTCGGCCCCAAAACCCAGACCGAACCACAAAAGGAGGGGGAGTTTCCATATTTATCAAGGATATCCACACCTCCAGGTTAGTGGCATTGCACAAAGTATCGGAGACCATCCATGTGCAACTAACAGTGGGCAAGACTGCTTTTCAGTTTATAGCATCCTACAGACCACCCTCTCAAAGTCAGGAATCCCATTCGGCTTTCCTGAAAACATTGGAGAACATGAAGATCTCTCCAAACACCATTATATTAGGCGACTTCAACTACCCAAACATTGACTGGGAGCACTACTCAAGCCCCAGCACCTTAGCCCAAAGATTCCTGGAAATTATAAACTCAAATGCTATGGAACAACTAGTCACCACTCCCACAAGAGGGGACAACATACTAGACCTGATCATTACCAACATGGGGACTCTATGCTCCACACCAGAAGTATATCCCTCATTGGTAAGATCAGACCATAAATTAATTTCACTGGATGTCCACATCCCGACCCCACACCCGGCCCAGAAAACCACAGTGAAAAACTTCTCAAAAGTGAACTTTTCACTTCTCAAAACCAAAGTGGAATCCTTCAAGGCCCCAGGGCCAGTGGAAACTACAGCCCAAACTGCAGAATCCTATATAAATGCATTCTACGGACATCTCCAGGAATGCATGGATCATGCTATCCCAAACAAAACCAAGACCCAATCATCCAAAGGCAGGCGTCCAGTCTGGTGGACCCCTGCCATAAATAAACTGTACAACAGAAGGAGGAAGCTACTACATGATAGAGCAAAATCCCTAATAGGGAAGGCATCTCTGATCAGTACTAGCAAAAAATTACGATCCCTCATAAAATCCTCCAAGGCCAACTTCGAGAGAAAATTGCACAGGACACCAAAGACAATCATAAGGCTTTTTTCAGTTATGTTAGAAGCCTGGGATGCAACTCCCAGACTTGTTCTGAGTTGATTCTAAATGACAAAAAATACACTGAACCCACAGACATCGCCAATATCCTGGCAGACAGGTTCAGTGCAAACTTCTCCCCCCCCAAAAGAGCAAGTATCTATCCCGGCAGAGGGCTGCCTCCCAAACATCTCAGATGCTCAGGTGAAGGCTGCCCTCTCCAAAGCAAAACACTGCTTCCATGGGACCAGATGGCATCCCAGGTTGCGTCCTACATGAACTACAAGAGGAACTAATCCCTCAAATAAAACAGCTATACAATCTCAGCCTCACTACAGGATATGTGCCCACAGAATGGCGTACAGCAACAGTGGTCCCACTCCACAAAGGTGGAGCCTCTACGGACCCTGGAAACTATCGCCCCATAAGCCTGTCTAGCTTAGTCTGCAAGGCTATGGAGAGGATCATCATGGAGCTCATAAACAAAGACATTGGGGAACTACAGACACTAGATCCTACCCAGTTCGGCTTTGTCAAGGGCAGATCCTGCCTTTTGAACCTGGTTGACTTCTTTGAAACAGTCACCAAAGCCATAGATGAAGGGAATGTAGTCCACACAGCCTCTCTGGACCTTGCAAATGCATTTGACACAATACCCCACTCGGGCATCATAGATAAGCTATCCAGCTTAAATATAAACCCCTTTGTCACAAGATGGGTTGCAAACTGGCTCAAAGACAGAACCCACAGAGTGAGAGTTGCTGGAGCCATGTCAGACTCGAAACCGGTCACAAGTGACGTCCCACAGGGTTCTGTCCTGGGACCACTCTTGTTCAGTATATACTTTTCCGAGGTACAGGCAAACGTGGGAGGACTATGGCTCACCAAGTTCGCAGACGACTGCAAACTGGGTGCCATAATCAACTCTCCAGCTGACACAAACATCCTTCAAAAAGGTCTCACAGAGACAGATAACTGGTGCCAGCACCATGGTTTAAAGCTAAATGCCAAAAATTGTATAGTCATACCCTTTGGCAAAAACAATGTGCCCACAAATTACCACATAGGCGGAAACCAATTAAGTACAGAGAAAGTTATTAGGGACCTGGGGACCCAAGTTGATAGCAATCTCTCCTTTGAAAACCACATTGCCAAAGTGGTTAGAAAGACCTTCTACATAGCCCACCTCATCACGAAGGGTTTCACATCTAGATCAAGAGAGGTAATCCTGCCCCTTTATTCATCCCTCATCAGGCCCATCATAGAATACAATGCCCCTTTTGGGATGTACCTTACCCGACACCTGCAGCAATTAGAAAGACCCCAAAAGTATCTCACCAAGAGGATCAAGGGTCTCAAACAGATGCCATATGCTGCTCGGTTAAAAAAAACTCCATCTCTACTCAGTTGCATACCGCCTACTTCGAGGCGATCTATGCCTGACATACAAAGCTATGTCAAATCCAGAATTAATGGACATGCTCCACCTCAGTAAATCTAAATCCCTTAGAGCCACACGCTCGAGGGACTTGAACCTCAGCACAGAAATAAATAGAACTTGCTGGAGGAACAGGTTCATAACCCAGAGGCTCCCTTCGCTCTGGAATAGAATTCCAGTTCATATGAAGCAGAGCACCTCACTGAATCTCTTCAAGAATAATCTCGATAAGTGGATGGGGGATCGTAGGTTTGTCCCAGGGATTACTCCCGTGTCACTATTAGACAGAGGCACAGTAAACTAAACCTTAAAAAGGGCACAGTATACTCAAATCAAGGGGTGGCGTAAGCCATACAGGATCGGGCTAGGCTTATAATTGCCCCAGGGCAGATAGCCTAGTATGAACCTATGAACCTATGAACCTATAAGTAAGTAGGGAATAGTAATTCTCTTTGATTCAGTCAGGAATATAGTGACACTTAGTTTCGATATTGTTTTTCTTTATTTGTATGAGTCTGTCCTTCAATGTTATTTTAAATATTTCCTGTGATTTTTAACTTTGATGTCATTGTGAATATATACATGTATTTTATTGTTATTTTATTATTTAGTATTATTAAATATATTCAAACTTTTCATTGTGGCTGATCTTTGTAGAGATATTTAAGTTTTGAAAGTATTTGCATATTTATTTGGTGACAGTGTGTGTACCATTCCTAATAGCATTGCTCTTGGTCAAATTACCATTTGTATTAATATTAATTTCACTCAGTATATTTGATACCCTTGTAAGGGCTTTAAGGAAACTGACAGGAGTATCTGGTGGTGGTGGTGGTAACTACCTAATAGTCTGGGCAGAAGGGGGCATAGTTAGTAAACCTGTGCTCGCCTTTCCCAGGTGTGTGTGTGTTTAAATCAAATCTCCAAGAGAGTGTATGTCAGCTATTTGGGCAGAGACATGAAGCACTGGTTGGATAGAGATGGTGTTGGAGGTCTTGACTTGGACACTCAGGTGAGATCTCAACTCTATAGCTGTGCCAGTGGGAAGTGTTATTGAGGATCTGGAGAAAGAGGGAGAAACCAGCCCCTGACTGACTGTGTTCCCCGTGAGCTCTCAAGGCAAATTGTACTTGATTGTGCTTGCTGAAGAAAGCTGCATCTGGAGATACTGTGTGTGTACCTGTTATCTTCTTAGTGAACATCCCCTATTGTTGCCAGTGGTGAGGACTTGAGGCTCCTTGATTACTGGCCCAGAGGTGATGGGGCATCACATATGGAACAAAATGCTTACCAATGGCCCTTTACAGTATTGTGCAAATTGTCAAAAAAGAGTATAAAAAGAAAATAATCTCCTAGGGATTTTGGGAATATAAGTTTCAGCCCATAAGAACTGAAAAAGCTGAAGGTGATCAGAAAAAGGACCACACCTTTTAGACATGAGCATTGTATCAGTTGGTGACCAAGTGTTAAATCTTTTAGAATAATGAATATACTGTACATCTTTAGAAAAAAAACAGATAACTAAAATGAATTAAACAAACTTTTTTTTTATTAAAATCAACAACACATGGCTGTGTGGCTAGGGTGGGATGATAGGGGCAACTGCCATAGGTGCAAAGTGTTGGGGAGTGATCAGCTGATCCCAATCTTTCTTTCTTTAATGCAATACTGTTTGATGTAGTTTCAAAGTTAGAAAAAAATATTTTTTTTAAATTAAAACCTGAGCACTGTAATAGCACTCCCTACAGGCAGGGTATAAACTGCAGGAAATGTTTTCTATATTTGTAGCAAACAGTTTGTTACAGTTTATAAGAAGACATTCTTATTTACTTATTTTAATAAAAATGGAGGGGGTTGGGGGCATGACACAGAAATGGGACCTGAATGTCTGGGCAGGAAGGAGGGGGCATGGTGTACATTCGGCCATCTGGTTAGTGGCAATAGAATGAATGCATGTTTTTTTTTTCTCTTCAGCAGAACAGCTGAGGGAGATTGTATGGATCTGTAATAAGTAGATTACTAGATCAGCTTAATACAGATGTAGCAAAGTGCCTTTTTTATTTTTTGCTCTTTACCTGAAGATCTGAGGGAGTGGTCCGTGGTACCAGCATGGGGCACTGGCTAAGCCAGCTACGCTTCAGACAACACAGTTTTATTAAAATCAGCAATATTTTTGGCTGATATGGAAAATGTAATATTTTGTAATTATAGTTTGCCTTGCAAACTAAGTTGTTCCACTCTGAGCTGAGCTCTCATTACAGGAATGCAGGGGTATGATACCACTGGGGGAAAAAATCCATGATGATCCATGTAGCCATTACTTCTGTGGCTGGCTGTATCATTGACTAATATCTCATTGTCCTTTTTTTCCTATCAGCAAACTTGGCAGTTAAGACATTCAGCAGCCTCCTTTATATAGGTTTAGGTCAGAGTTGTTAGAAACATTTTAATCTATTATTTTCTATTATTCTATTATTATAATTTTATTGTTATTTTAATGATCTTACACATCAAAGAATGTGCTCAAGCTCTTAAAGAGAGGACACCTAGAAAGGTAGCAGGGTGTCTTCAAGTAGTGGTTGCTGTTGTTGTTGCCTCAGAGCACCAGGGTTCAAGGTTTGGTCCTGATCTCCTGCCCCTGCTCTGTGTCGTTCACTAGTTCTTTCTTTTCAGTAACAGCCCTTTTCATATACCAGGGGTCATATACCCCGCAGTTATTTGGGTAATAACATAAAGTAACTTCAGTGTGAATTCAGCAGCTGCCCGTTTATTCTACAAGAAAAGATGAGCTCAATGTTATTAAGGCTGTTTTATAAATTATTCAGTGCCCCAACCCAGGCAGAGAGACAGTGTTAAAAACAAGTATTACACCAATGTTTCTTAGTCCACTATCCAGTGGTTAGCCTTATATGAAACAAGAGAGCTGGTTTTGCCACACTGCTTATGCTGGCACTCAAAAGAAAACTTTATTCAAAAAAAAGAAAATGTTTTCCTTTAAAGGGCAAAGTAAAATGTAACAATGAGATGGAAACAAATATCAGGCTGGAAGAACAACCAGGGAGGGTCAGTTACAGGGAGCTAATTGTTATCTGTCATCTCCTCCAGCATTATTCTGATAGGAATGTCTCATTGGATTAAAAAAATATTTCTTACAAGATTTTTGTCTGTAATGCTCCTTGGGACATAGTGGAACCAAATGCTTAGACCATTTTTCCTCACAGTTGCTTGATGTTCATGTGGTACAGCTTAGAAGGAAGTTGCTGTGGGATTGTATCAAATGTAATTTTACCAGAATGTTATCCATAGATAATTTAGCCAGACAACAGGTATGAATAACTCTAATTGCCAATAGTTATAGTTTTATGTAACAATCTAATTTTCTAATGTGTTAGTGGCATAACTGACAGTGCAGATTTTTTTTTTGTTGTAGTAGAGCATTAAAGAAATAGCAGTTCCAGGCTAACCCCACGTGAAGATTGTTGTGTTCATGTTAGGTGCCCTTTTAGTGCCAGGCTAATTTTAGGTTAACTGAGACTCTTGTACTAAGAGGGGTAAATTACAGTTTATATTATGAGGAAATGGGCAGCCATGTTAGGGTAGATACAATGAAAGACAGAGCCAAGCAATCCACCAGTAAGGTCAAGAAAGGAGTTTAGTATTGTCATGGAAGAGAGACCTCATACTAGATGATAAACGTATTCAAACCAAATCTGGTCTTATTGGCCCGTCCTTTCAGATGGTATACAGAGGCTGTTGGGGGATTAATGAAAGTGTCAATCCTCTGATATATAAAATAGGGTGAAGGGCACTTGGTCTTCTTGCATGTTTTTCTCACATTTGTTCACATTGTGGATGGAACCACTGCACTAACAACGGTTGGCAAAGCTTTAGAATGTATGTCGGCTCCAAGGCAGGAATCAGACATTAGAGGCAGGGGCTCCTTTCATGGCACTAGAGGGTATGATTCCTTTAGATTCACTAATTATACTTATGTCAACATATTCCCCATCAGGGTTTCCAAACTAACAATTGAATTACAAGATTATGGTAATATACAGGCAACTTAATTTCTACTGCAAGGTTTTACATCGTGTTTTTCTATTAAATCTTCAGTCTCTCTTAATAATAAATTCACAAAAACTGAAAGTCATTCACATGAAGAGGGGATGCAGTCTTCAGAAACTTGAAGGCAATATTAGAGGCAGTGTAAAGGAGGCAGACCACTTCTTAAAACCCCCCCAAGCACGTTTTTTATTTAATAAACAATAAAATATATAAGTGCTTTTGTCTCAATATTCCAAAATTACAGAGACTTCATCAGATACAAATTTTAAAACAGCCCAGTTTGTTTTAAACCCTGTAAGAATGACATCATATCCTGAAACAGACGTAAAAAGTTTAAAGCAACAGTATGTCCTAAATCAAAGTCAGATATCAGCAGTTTTCTAGTTCAAAAATATATTATATATCATGGATATTTTTAAAAAATTTAAACATATAATAAAACCAATCCATTTAATATAATATAATTAAATATAGCATTCTATTACCCCAGTAAATGTGCTAATAAAAGATAAACAAATAAAATTGTAAAACAGTAAAAATAATGAAAGGTAAATGAACAGCTTCCACTAGGAATTGAACCCAGAACCTTCTACGTATGACGCAAGTGTAATAACCACAACACTATTATCTTCACATACCCTATTACTGCAAGTTCAATGCCTTATTAGTAGACTTTTAAAATTAAAAGCCCTTATGCTATCTGACTTTGTTTTAGGACATACTGTTGCTTTAAAACAAACTGGGCTGTTTTAAAATTTGTATCTGATGAAGTCTCTGTAATTTTGTAATATTGAGACGAACGCTCTTATATATTTTATTGTTTATTAAATAAAAAATGTGCTTGGGGGGTTTTAAGAAGTGGTCTGCCTCCTCTACACTCATTTTTGTGGATTTATTCATTGAATTGTTTTTTAAATCTTAGAGGCAGGCAGTATGGCTGGACCATTTTAAGGAACCCCCTCAAGGAAATCCTTTAGAGTACCCCTCTACATCTTGCTCTTAAGAAGAATGAGGATGGGTTTCACCTTAACCAACACCTGTCTTTTCCAGCAAGGTTGATTGTTAATGATTTTACTAACAAACTGGGTACCAGGGTGCAGCACACATCTTAGGATCAGGCGGTTATCATCATATAAAGATTTTCTGATCCATGACTGGAGAAGCTAGACACATATACTGCCTTCAGGTTCTTATCTATTTGAGAGAAGGTCTGGTCCTTGCTATGGCTCTGTTTCCAAGGCCAATTCTGTTTTGATACAGCTTTGCTGATGGACTGCTTCATGGACCACTCAGCCTTTGAAGCATTCAGCACAGCTCTTCACTGGTGTTGGCAAGGGACATCCCCCCAGCAAGCAGTTATCCATTACATAGATGAATTCCTTATCATGGCAGAAGGTAAGGAAGGGGCAGAGAAGGGATGGACATTTTCATCATACTTTGTGGAAACTACTGGCATCTGATAAGTTGGAAGAGCCCAGTCATCTTATCACATTCTTAGGACTTGAGAGCACTGTGATTGGGGCAACTTTGAAACTACCAGGCAACAAGCTCCACTGCTTGAGAGAGGCCAGCAAAGAATTTCTGTAATTAAAAAAGACCAGAATTTGATATTTGTTCTCCTTAATTTTGCTTGCTGGGCAGTATGTATTGGCAGGTCATTTACCAGGTCTTGGGGGGGCTAGATCTAAGCATCATTGGGTTCATATCACTAACGTGATCAAGGATGGCCTTCCTTTATGGTGGATTTTTCTCAGTCATTTCAATGGCATGTGCCTCTGGCAAGCTGATTGGATGCCATCTAAGCCACTTTATTTATAGATGGATACAGTGGATAATTAGGGGATGGGTGGCTAGAGGATGATTGGTTTTCCAGCTCATGGCTTACCTCAAGGGCTAAACGTGGGAGATATGATGTTATATTCCTTGAAATCATGACAATATGGGTGGCCATATTTATACGGCAATATCAATTTAGAGGCCAAAAGGTTGTCTTCCACTTGGATAGCCAGGCAGTAATGAAGCTATTGTTGAAAAGGTCTTTATGTTCTTTATGTGTCAAGACTACTTTGAGGCTACTGTTATTACTCAGTTTGCAGATTAACTTAACATTCTCTGCCAGGTATGTTCCAGAAGAGTGCAATGCCATAGCTGATAGTCTGTCACATTTTCAGCATTCTAAGTTCTGTCAGCTGGGTCCATTTGCTCACCAGTTTCCCACAGCAGTCCCACCACAGATATGGCTGATCCACAGATATGGCTGATAGGAAAGGAATGACATTAGTGCTAATAAATAATTCTTGGGCCAACAACACCAGAAGGGCATATGCCAGCACCTTATTGAACTTTAAGATGTTCTATCTACATTTGCCACATTGTAAGAGGTAGTGGTCCCTCACATTAACCATTCATTACTTAATGCAGATGTGCTTCTTACAAGATCCTGTTAGTTTGTGCATCTATGTGACAGCATTAGGTTGGCTAGCCTAATTGCTAGGCTTAGTCAACTTTATGAAACATTGAGTAGTAAACAGACTAGTAAAAGGCCAGGGTGATATAAAAGGTGCTGATTAACTAAAAAAAGTTTGTATAAATAGTAGTTAACAGCACAATGAATTTGTGATCCATTTGAAGGCGAAAAGCCGAGGTACCAGATCGCAATAAACGTTGGCTTGGCACTGGCTTCTTGTGTTGTTCGTTGGTGAATTTTGACTTGCAGTAGTGTTTGTGGTTTGTGAATTTGACTTTGTTTATTTGGGCCAGTATTTGCTTTGCCAGCTACTATGCTGCCGAGTGGAGCTACCAATTTAGCGGGTGCTTCCTGCTTTGCAGAAATAGTAAGTGAAAGAGAGAGAAAATTCTGCAGCCCCAGTTTTGACGTTTGGAACACGGGCACTAACAAGCAGACTGATGATCGTTTTTGTTCATTAGAGAGGCTAATGAACAAAGAAATAGCCCTGTTCTTAGACACTTGCCTTTTGGAAAAATACGTAGATTTAAATCTAACTCCAAGAGGTCTACGTATTGAAAAACTGCCTGCCGCTGAGTTCACGGATGAAGAACAGGATCTGCTTAATGAATGGAAGACGGCATCTTTAGAATGCACTAACAAGTGGCTTCGCATACTAATCAAGCGAAACCAGAGAGCGCATGAGAAGCTTAAAAAAGAAATTCTGCATTTACAGGATGAGGTGGTGGGGGAGTCCTGTTTTAAAATGCAGTTTGCAAAAATCACGGACAAAATCAATAAACTGGAAACGGAGATCTTGTCACGTAAGAGAAATAAACTGTTACGTGATATAAAGGATTATGAGAACGGAATCCTCTTTTCATGGCAACGCGACACCTCACGGAGCAGATCCAAGGTTCGAAAAAGCCCGCGAAATCAACGGACACAACGTAGCGTTTCAGCGTCTTCAGGGGAACGGGAAAAGAATCATACTAGAAATGTGACTTTTTCAACTTCTATTAATGGACAAAGTGAATTTGATAATGTTAATGGCTCGTCCTCTAATATTAGTGCTGCTGATTCTTCCTTTCAGACCAATAAATCTGGTCGAGGTAGAAATGGAAGAAAGGGCAGAAATCGATTCAAAGAATGAGCCAGTAAGTAGTTTAAATGTTAACTGTTTACATGGTGATAGTTTGTGTGTGGTTAATTTATCTGGTTTGGTTATTAACCAAGCTATGAATTCAGTATTACTGAAGGGGAGTAAATTTGTACCTACGTTTTTCTCCTCTTTGAGTGATATCTATTTTGATCTTAAAAAATTTATTCGGAAATTATATTTGAAAGTTTTCTTTCACAATGATAATGACAATATCACTGAAGAAAATGACGGGATGTGTGATACCAATAGTTCTGATACTATCATTGAAAGTGTTGAGAATGAATTATTAAATTTATCAATTTATGACTATGAAAATGCATCTTTTGATTTAACTTGTGAAGACTTCTTTGATAATGTTGTTGATGGTGACATGTTTGTTACAGGCTATGGTAAACTCACTGTTCCACCTATAGTATCTGAAAGTACCTTCACACCCAACATTAAAGTGCCAGCAATTTCCACTTTTTTTAGAGTTGTATTTAAGGAGATTACAGTACTTATGGAAAGTCTAAATAATAGGACTAAATATTATAATTTAAACAAAGAAGAATGGATGGCATTAAAATATTTGAAAAAAATCAAAACAGATTTTATTTTTAAAAGTGCTGATAAAGGTGGCAATTGGGTCATATTGAATAAAAATGACTACTGTGAAATGATTTTTGACTTGTTAAAAAATCAGGATGAATATATGTGCTTAAGGAATGATCCAATTGTTGAATATAATAGTGAATTGCTAAATATTTTGGAAAGAGGGGAGCGTCTTGGTTTTCTTAATCAAAATGATGTGGGAAAATTATATGTTAAAAAACCTTTGACACCAACATTCTATGCATTACCCAAAGTGCACAAGAGTTTAGAGAAGCCACCAGGGAGACCTATAGTTTCAGGCAAAGAATCTTTTTTGAGTAGAGTTAACATTTTTTTGGACTTTCACCTTAAAAGTTACTTGTTTAGAATTTCAGCTCACATCTCTAACACTCAAGATCTAATAGATAAAATCAGTGGGATTAAATGGGAAAATAGTTATTATTGGGTAACTATAGATGTGAAGGCACTATATACTAACATCAAGAGAAGGTGGGGACTTGAAGCTGTTCAAATAATGTTGGGTGATGGCCCTAGAACTTCTTTCCTGATATTACTGTTAGAATTTTGTCTTTCCCATAATTACTTTTGTTTCAATAAGGACTTCTTTCTTCAGATCAAAGGTACGGCAATGGGGGCTGCTTTTGCACCCTCATATGCCATACTATATATGGACTATTTTGAAAAATTATACATTTATTCTACTTCTTTTTATCAAAATAATGTAATATTTTACAAACGGTTCATTGATGATCTCATACTAATATGCAGTGGTGAGATGTCTGAATTTCTTGAATTTTTTGATGTATTGAACAATAATGGTCATGGTCTAAAATTTTCTTATGAAATGGATAGAGTTAAGATCAATTTTCTTGATATAACTCTTTTCCAGAATGATGACTACATAGGATATAAACCCTATAGGAAAGAAACCTCAGTGAATATGTTTCTACATGCAGAAAGTATGCATCCGGAACATCTGATTTGGTCTCTTCCTTTTGGTGAATTTCAAAGAATTTTTAACCATACAAGTAATAGGGATGAGAGATACTTAGAATTAAATAAGGTCGAATCTAGACTACTTGAGAGAGGCTATAGAAGTGACCATTTGTTAAGTTGTAAAAATAAAATTCTTGGAATTACAGACCACTCTGGACATGAAGATAGAGTCCATGTTAGACAGGAGAGACGAAGTTCATTTGTTAGGAAAACCAAAAGTAATATTACATCTAGGGTTAGAAATACAGATAACTTAAAAACCAGTGAGTCCAAATTATTTTTTGTCACGAGATATTCTCCCATATCCACAGAAGTTAGTAACATCATAAGGAAATATTGGTATCTTATTTGTGAAGATGAAAATATTGGGGATATTTTTCCCAAACAGATAATTTTTTCATATAAAAGGGGAAAAAATTTAAAGGAGTTATTAAATTATAACTTTAGTGAGAAATTTAATGTGGGTATTAATCAGAATATTGTAGGTACTTTCTCTTGTGGACAGTGTAGTGTATGTAGCAGGGTCCAAAATATAACTAATATCAATGGTATACCTTTTATAGCTAGACATTTTTTCAATTGTAAATCTACAGGAGTGGTATACCTGTTGGGATGCTCATGTTCTAATTTATGGTACATAGGTCAAACCAAAAGAATGGTTCGTGTTCGAGTTTTGGAACACTTAAAAGATATTAGGAATAAAAATGACTATAGTCCAGTGGCCAAACATTTTTTGGAAAAACATAAAGGTGATGCTAGTAGTTTAATTTTTTGTGTACTGGGCCAACCTTTTAGTTATGCAAATGGGGGATCAATTGTCCAAAAACTACTTGAATTGGAGACCAGGATGATTCTCAAATTTAAGACACTGAAACCACATGGACTTAATTTAGAACTAAGTATGTAATATTATTTCATATAAAATAGTTATAATAATACAAAATATATATATATATATATATATATATATATATATATATATATATATATTTGTTTTGGCATAATATGAACTATATAGTAAATCACACATGAGCTGTCATGAGGTATAGGAGTTGTTAATGTTGGAATTAATTGAAAAAGTTAAGTATTAAATATCATTTTATGACATTACATATCTAAAAATATATTAAAATACTGAATTATATATATTTGTTTTTCTTAGAAGTTATTATAATAATAATTACATAGTTGCTCATACATATATTGAAAGGGTATAGGAGTTGTCATTGTTATATTTATTTTCTAGTTTATACTGATTCTGTTCTATACTACTTGAAAGTTTCTTGAATTTATTCTCTCTCATATTTCTATAATGATATTTCTATAATGATATTTAAATAAAGATTGATTATATATGAAATTTAGTTATGTAATAATAATTGTGATTGAGATTGTTAATATTCTGTTTTTAATGTTTAGATATTTGTAAAAACATTAAATAATGGTAGAGCACTTTAAATTATTTAGCTAAATGTTGATTGATTAATTGGTGCTGATTAACTAAAAAAAGTTTGTATAAATAGTAGTTAACAGCACAATGAATTTGTGATCCATTTGAAGGCGAAAAGCCGAGGTACCAGATCGCAATAAACGTTGGCTTGGCACTGGCTTCTTGTGTTGTTCGTTGGTGAATTTTGACTTGCAGTAGTGTTTGTGGTTTGATATAAAAGGAAATCCCAGCGATTCAAGACAAACAGTCAGGAAATTATTATTATTATGCACTTTGATTTTGGGAGTCAAGCCTTGGTAAGTGATCTCCATACATTTGTGGTTTGGGGGAAGCTACTGACTTTGTGATGGGGCTTTTTGGCTCAGCAAACTCCTGAAGCCCCTCAGCTGGGAAGGCATTGTTTATTTATTTATTTATTTCATTTGACATTTGTTTGCCAGAAAAGTCCAGCTGGGATGATATCCCATTTTTAGTGGAGGGCCAAGGAGAAAAGCTCCACATTGACATAATATGGTTACAGTTAAAGTTGTTACAAAGCCTAATACAGAAAAATGACATATTAAACTAAGTACAAATTTAACTTCAGTTCATATAATATGAACCTATATATATATATATATATATATATATATATATATATATATATATATATATATATATATATATATATATATAATGCAAATATTTGAACAGCTATAACAAGCTGAAAGAGAACATTGCAATAGATAAAGTTTTCACAAGTTGCAGTTCATAGAAATGACATTAAGCACACTGAGTACACCGGAACGGCGATGACTAGATAATATAACCTGGGTAAAAACCTATTTTATCTTTGTCTAAAAATGGATTTTACAAATTCCTTCTCCCTGAACATAGTCAATGTATGCTGGTGGTGGAAGGAGAGATGGACTAGTTCAGCCTGGGGTAGTGCAGGAGCAGAACCAAGTCTTACTTAGGTAGTCTTTTTTGTACTTCTTTGAGGCTGGTGAGGTTAAGAGGTAGATTTAATTTGCTGAGGGATATAATTACAGTTTTTAGTGAGAAAGCATGAGTAGAGACTTTGGAGGATTTGTGAGGTTTATATATGCTGAGATGTTGTTGTTCATTAGCTCAAACTAGTGTATTAGGGTGATAAGAATGGAGAATAGAAGTGAAAGCATGGAAGTCTTTGGCTTTGTGATAAGCTGTATGTAATCCAAGTGGTCAGGCAGCTGAGCCAGTCCAAAGCCTTAAGGGAAGTACAGTGGTAGCTGTGGTATTGTTTGTTGATGGCAGATTTTGCAATGTTATTATAGCATGCCTTCAGCTTATTTTTAACTTTCACCTGAATGCAGATTAGGATGGATGCACCATATGAGAGAAATGAAGGAAGGTATGTAGTGGCAAAAGTGGTTTTGGTGGTGTTAATAAGGACGTTTTTTTTATGCCTGTAAAGCATTCTTAATTTTTGGTGAAGTTTATATGTTATTTTAAAAATACAGGTCAAATTTAAGGTCATCATCTATAATCATTCCAAGAAGGTTTGTACAGTAGGCAATTTAAATTTCATTTTTGTTACTGAAAATTTTGAAATTCACCTTATCAGGTAAGTGTGATTTGGGGAAAAATAACAGTAACTTTGTTTTAAGGGTTGAGTATCAGCTGGGCATTATGGAGCCATTTCTTAACTCAGGACAAAGCTTCTTCCACGATATGGAGAAGCTGAGGTAAGTTATTAGATGAACATATAAGCACAGCATCATTAGCATATTGTATAAAAGACTCTGGATCTACATAGGTACTGAGGTCATTGATAAAATATTTAAGATGAGGGGACCAAGAATAGAGCCTTGCAGTACACCAGTAGAGACTTTCAGGTATGGAGAGATAGAGAGAGTATGCCACCATTTTACAGACTGGATCCTGTCAGTTAAATGGGTATTGAACCTCAGCAGGAAGAAGAACTATTGAACCACAGTAATGATACAGGTGTTTAGTGTGAGAAACTATATTAAAAGCTTTTGACAGATCAAGGAATAAGGAAGAATCAAGTTTGCTTGCATCCTGTATTTATTTATGGTATGAGTGAATGATAGGAGGGCAGTAATTGTACTTTGTGCTGGGTAGAAGCCATGTTGGGTAAATGTTAGGAGACATTCTGGTAGAAGATAGTGAAGGCATTTCTTATGAATACATCTTTCAAGAGTTTTTGAGAGAGATGATAATATTGCAATAGACTGTAAGAGACATCAGCTGACATGCAACTTTTATGAAGAAGGATAATATAGATTTTTTTCCCATAGTGAGGGTACATAGGATTCAGATATTTGTCTGTTGATAAGGATAGAGGCTGGGTATGCTATGACATCATTAACTATCTTTAGATATTTAGGTGGCAGGTTGTCAGCTGCAGTGGAGCAAGGCTTCAGTTTAAGAGGAAGTATTTCTATCATTGATGTGGTGACAGATCTTATATGGAAGTTGCAAGCATCTCAGGTAGGAATGCTTGGTGGCCATGAGTAAAGGAAGCGATAGTGCATATGGTGTATAGAGAATGTTGGTTTGGTCTAACCTATTGTTTGCCGAAATACTAGAACTGGATGTTATTGCGGAAGGAGGTAGAAACACTGGATATGGATGAGGGTTTTTAGTTAGAGAGGTAATGCTTTCTGTGAAGTAGGTGTTGAATAAGGTTGCAATTTGTAGTGGAGAGTTATTATGAGAAGAGTTTGGTTCCTTGTTTAGTAACAGGTTACATATTGATATCCAGAGATTTTGGGGTCATTTGTTGAAGTTGTAGATAGGTATAATACTGTTTATTATGTAGGCTAACTTGTTTGTTACCCAGCTTGAATAATTCTCTATAAAGTTGCAGGTTATAGGAAGGTTTAAGTTTAAGCCATTCTTTCCAAGCTTTGTCTCTGTTTGACTTCGTGTTTTTGTCTGGTTAGTGAGCCATGGAACATAGTTAATTTGCATTATTTTCTGTTTGCCATGTGGAGTGTGGCTGTTTAAATTATTTATGAATAATGTATTAAAGGTATTGACTGCCCATTGAGTGCAAGAGTTATTTGGACAGAGCAATTAAAGGCTTTCAATGTATTGATGAAGGAGTCTTTATTGAATTTAAAAAGGCTTTGGGTTGGTTTAAACTGGTGAGTGTTAGGTTGGTGAGTGATATTTCTATCATTATATGCTAAAATGTGGTCAGTAAACGACTATGGATAGCTTCCAGAGATTGTAAATTTACTTGATTCAGAGACCAGTATCCAGTCCAGAATTTAAATTGAGTCTGTGTTTTGGTACACTGTTTGTAATCATAAAGGTTTATACTAGCTGAGAGGAATTTTTGATGTAAGGTTTTGCCAATCAATGTTTATATTTCTTATTAGTATTTCATAAGGTATACACTTAGTTGTCCTGAAGATGATTTCTTCTAAAGTTGTTATATTATTTCCAGATGGTCTACAGACTGTAACAAAACATATCTGTTTTTTTATTGTTAAGCTTTTGCAGTAATACTCATAGTTTGGCATTTTAAAATTTTGAGTTGTTTTATGAATAGGGAGAGAGATTGTTTGGACTTGGATAAATTAAGGCTATCCTTTCTGCTTTCTTGTGTAGCCTTGGCCTGTCAGCTCTAATAATATTGTAGCCTGGAGGGTGCAGTTCGGAATCTTTAATGTTAGGATTATGCTACGTTTCTGTGATGGCAAGAAAATCAGGGCTATACTATGATATCCAGGCATGTAGTTTGTTAATTTTGTTGCAAATGCTACAGAGGTTGATAGTGACAATATTCAATTTTTTAAAACTTTTTATTGCATTTTAAATCAGTAAAAAATTCATTATAACAAAACAAAACAGTTAACTAATAACAAATAAAACTATATACAGACTCCATAACAGAAAACATATTATATAAAACTGTTACAACTTTCCAATAGATCTTTAAGTTTTAACCATGGCAATTGTTTATCAGTAATATGTGATGTTCTAGTATGAGCAGTTTGTATTTCCATATTACATACACATTTTGCTAGACAAATAATTTATAAAAATAGAGGATGTTTTACATTTGCAATTTATTGTGATAACTTTTCTTGCAATAGCTAGAAGAGACCAAAGGAGAGAGGTCTGTGTTTCTGGAATGGAATCTGGAATTGTAGCATTGAACAAAAGCAAGAAATTGGTGAGAGTGCAATTGTCTGACCATAATGCTTTAACATTTCTGAAACTATCCAAAATAGACCAACCATTTTGCATTCTAAAAACATATGGATCCAATTTGCTTTTTAAACTTCATCACATCTCAGAATCTTTTTTATATATTAGGGCAATTTTATGTGGTGTTAAAACACTTCTATGTAAATACTTCCATGTAAAAATTCTCCAATAAAGAGACAAGCTTGTATTATTTATGGATTTTAAAGTTATTTTTATTAATATCTGAAATATTTCATTATTTATTTTTGTTGAATAATCCCAGTAAGACAATTAAAAGAGAGTGCATTCAGTTCTTAAGATCCTACAAATTATTGACAAATAATGTATGGGGTATTTCCTAGCATTTAAACTAAAATATTTTATAATCAAATATATTTTGTTAACATCTGAAAGCAAATTAGTATTTATTTCTGGTATATTAATTGATAATAACACTGATTTATGAATCATTTTCCAGTTAGACTGTATAAGAAATAACATTTCTGGCAGAATAATCATTTTTTATCAAAGTGAGTCTGTCTTCCATTGTGAAAACATTTTATTCCAATTATCAGTAGTTTTTACTATTATGTTGACTAGGGATTTATAATTTGCTGCAGCAGACTATATCTGACTAGATTTTATAATAACTCCCAGATATTTAAGTTGCTTATTTTGCCAATTAAATTCCTTGTAATTATTTTGAAATATGTTTTTTTTATTTATCAGCACAGTTTCAGTTTTATTATGGTTGAAGCTTAGTCATGAAATGTTCTCATTTTTTATTAAGTTAATGAGCTCTAATGAAGGATCAATGTCTTCACTTGTTAATAAGATATCATCTGCAAATAATTGCACTTTAGAGCTATGTTTTTCATCAATTGAAAACTCTTTATATTTGAGTTTGCTCTAATAAAATTAGCAAAGGGTTCTATTGATAAAGTGAACAGCAAAAGAGAACAAAGGCAACCTTGTTTGTACCTTTTAATATTTTAAAAGAGCCAAACAAAAATGGTTAAGTTTTGACAAAGGATAAAGAATTCTCATATATCTGTAAATTCTATAGAGAAATTATATTCTTTAAGTACCTTAATAGAATCAAAAGCTTTGTCTAAGTTTAAACCTATGATTGAACGTTCTTTCTATTTCTTAATAACTATATCAATCAGTGAAGAAAGTTTAATAAAATTATCATGTACTTTCCTATTTAAAATAAAGCCTGTTTGATCATCTCCCATTGTTCTTGACATCATCTGTTTTAGTCTTTTCACCAGTATAGACATAAAGATTTTATATTTACTGTTCAAAAGTGAAGTAGAGTGATAAGAATAATATAATTTGGGGTATTTATCTTGCTTCAAAATGGCAGATATCATTGCATATTTCCAAGAGGGGAAAAATAATTGACTCATTCCTGACTTCTACAAAGAGAGACCAGAGGCTTTAGTGTTTTTTTTTGTTTGTTTGTTTTTTTTTTTTAATTCTCTGAAAGAAATTGATTCATTTAATTTGACATTCTGTTCTTTAGTCAATTTATTTATTATATTTTCCTTTAGAAAGCTATCAGTTAAATCACAATTATCTAGAGTGGATTTACTATTACTGACTAATTCACAGTGTTTCCTAAAAGTTTCTAATATATCTTTTAAATCTGTTGTACTTCTAAGGTTACTACTAACATTATAAGTAACTTCTTTAATATGATTTATGTTATTTAATCTTTTTGATCTGATGGCTAGTCTATGTAGACTTTTGGGGTTAACAGAGTATGACTGCAATTTAAATTTCTCTATGATTATTATAACTTTATGATTCAATATTTCTATATATGTTTGATTTAGATCTTTCAATTCAGAATCTGCAACTATATCATTAGCTTTTAAGTTTAATTTTAAATTATTAATTTTGACTGTATATCAATTATTTATTCAACTCCTTTCTTTTGCTGAGATACCAAATTTTAACTCTACCATATAGATATGCTTTTAATTTATCCCACAAAATAACTTCAGAAACTTTACCATTGTTATTAAATTCCTAAAAAGAGACACCTTTAAGAACCATGCATTGAATCCTTTAATCTTTATAACATAGGCTGGAGTTCTTTGCCAAAAGGTTAAATCATTAGGTTTACCATTGAAGTTGAAAATGACAGCATTATGGTCAGACAAAGGATGTGAAAATATTGAGACTTTGTCAACTTTAGAGTATAATCTATCAGAAGTAAAAACTTTATATTTTTTTGGGTACCAAATCTATATGAGTAATGTGTATAACTAAGGGAATTTGTCAATTTTATTTCATATATATCTCTAATGTTTATAGAATTTATGAAGCAATTTAAATGTTTGGCAGTAGCAGATAATCTAGGTTTCCTATCTTTAGTAGCATCTTTTTGGAAAGAATACAATTAAAATCATCAGCCAATAAAATGTCACCCCTCAAATATAACGTTACAATATCAAAGTATTTTCTTGCCACTTTAGAACCAATTCAAGGATCCAGTAAGCATTAACAAATGCGTAATATTTTTATTAATTTCCAGTACAACTAAACTCAACAGTCCATTTTATCTTTATATATATTAGTTATTCTAGGCAAAGTCAATGATTTCTTCCAAAGTATGACAGTGCCTCTCCTTTTTGAACTATAATGTGAATCTACAAGTATTGAATAATCTTTGAATAATAACCTAAGTCCTTCATCAGATGTGTTTCTTGCAAAACACCAATATGAACATTATTTACTTTAAATATTTAATTTAACTGCCTCTCTTCATAGGGTTGTTCAGACCATTAATATTGAATAAGATGCACTTAGCCAAGCATTTGTGAAATAAAAAATTCTAAAAAAGTTAAAATACAATTTTGTGTTAACAAGATATATTCCATTGCTGCAAATTCTGTTATGGACAAGTTCATCAACTTAACTACTAAGAATATTAATTTAAAATATGTATACCCCCTAACATGGAATAAAATATTCCTGGTTTGCTGAGATAATCATTCAAGCCACTTTCAGTCATCACCCAATTACTAATTACCCATTATCTGATGTGACTACCTCATAAATTATTCCATTTAACAATAAGTTAAAATAAACAGCTCCTCTCATTAATAGCAATCTCTATTTCAAATCAATTTTCAGTATAATATCTAAATCCAAATTCTCAATAGATATATGATAGTCAGTTTTGCACTAATGTACACTTATCAATAAAACTGTATTTTATATATGAGTGTCAATTAAATGAAATATATATTTAGGAATATCCTTTTCAAAATAGAATAATAATGCTATCTTAAACTATTACAAAATGTTACCTTTCTTTGAATTTGAGTTATCTAAACAACATTAAAAGTATCAAAACATAGAGTTAAAGCAATCAGGTTTGATAAGTTAATCCGGCCCATATTATTTTCTGTTGTTTAGACTGAAATTATTCAAAGACATTCTAACTTATTTTTTTTAAAAATCATAGCGTCATTTAACTTCAAGAATATTATAAAAAGATGTGTATTTAAAAAATATAATTGAGAAATATATTATTTATACTAATAGTTCTATTTATGAGCAGTTAAGATTCTTGAAAGACAAAAACAATAAAATTGACCCTGAACATATTCACTCCATATTATAATATTACTTTTCTAATAATTATAATAATTCCTTACTTAAACTGCATAAGCAGATTGTCTAAGAATACACAAGTACTTAATTATTCAATTTAGCAGCATCAATTTACATTTTAAATATAACCAATCTTGGTGTTCAAAACCTATAAGCAAAAATCAGAATCCCATCCTTTACTAGATACATTGTGTAGGGTTTAGTCACTTAAAATAAATATACTTGTCACTTAAATAACACTTTACAATGCAGAGTAAATCTAAATTTAATAGCAATACTCAGATGATATCACCTGTTTTTAAGTGTTTTTCTAATTTCTTATGAACTTCAGTGTACCACTATAATCATTAATATCTGTTTTTAAATAAAGTGTGTTGTATTAGATAGATTATGCAGTGGAAATGAGTATTCTTAATTGCAAACAAGTAATCTAAATACCGAAAGCTCATAACTTTATATTCCACATGTCTCACAAGAGATCAACAATTCTTATTTTCCAGTATTTAGACTATATATAACTCTCCAGTTTTGGCTTGTGCTGTACTTGTAAAGGATGTTTAGAACAGTGTATGAACTTGGTTTACAGTAGTAATATAAATAAATAAATAATGAATACATAAATAAATAAATGAATACATAAATACATAAATACATAAATAAATAAATTAATACATAAATACATAAATAAATAAATTGCCATTCTTTTCTAGCCTGCCACTTAGAAATCTCCCTGTAGTAATTGTTATGGACCACTGCAGAGGTCCTCTTACAGTACCCTAGAATCTTTCCAAAGCAATCTCCTTCAAGCAGCACAGGACAAGATAACAATAGAAGTCAATTAAGTTAGTTTGCATTGTTCTCCAATGTAGAGCTTTATATGATTCAAATTATGATGACTACCTTTTTCATGTAAAGACTAGCCAAGATGTCTGTTAATGCTGGCAAAGTGTTTAGGAGTCCTGCAGTTTGTCATGCATGCGGCTTATAATGTAAAACACTTACTAGTTATTTAATCTGTTATGACATAATGGGCAATTATAAAATATGGCATGAACATGACACTTATCTGGCATGTCTTTGCAATACAGCATTTCAAATTGTAGTTTAACTGTGATGTGTATTTATATAGTGATTAATAAATATTCTGAGCTACAAACATGACATAGCCTTCAACTCACCAACCAGCTGTGGGGACCTATTTTATGTTACAAATGACCCTAACTTTCAAAGGTGTCTGTTACATCTACATGATCTCTAATTGCTGGGTGGATACCTCTTCAGGAGGAGAAATAACTTAGGTGTATTCCACTAGTACTTTGCTACAATGTAAAAGATAGCTGGGAGTAATTACTGTATCCACTATGACATGAATAAGTTAGCATTCTAGGTATGCAAACTGGTATACTTTGAAGCCCTGACAATGTATTTATCATTCATATGCTGCTGTTTACACTCCCCTGTAGATGTCTGCATTACTTCTCCTAAATGGCCAATTAATTGATGATCTAGTCTCCATGAGGATCTGCATTTTGATATATTATACCTCTCTTGCAAATATTCATTTATCTACTTATTTATGTATATTTAATAATTGCATTGACTCTGCTAGACAGAAGCGTTTTATAGAAAGAACCTTTCCAGCAAGGTGGCTCCAAAAACTAATAAGATGGATTAAAGCCATAGAAGGAACATTAAATACAAGTGAATAAATCAAAAAATGCACATACATCTATAATTTAGTGATATCTTATACATATATATATATGGGTTACCTTCAGAACATCAACAAACCATTTCATTGAAACACATTTCACTGACAGACCATTTCATTGACAACTAGTAAATGCAGGAATTTAAGGCAAATAACAGGGATTTGTCCCCCTCCCCAATGTAGTGCGACCCTGGAGTTAGTATATAAAGTAGGGGGTGTGGGGGATGAAGCCCTCCACCTATTTTTGTATAAATTCTGTACTTTTAGTGTTATTTTCTTCTCTTAAACCAAAATAGGCTGTGCCCCCCGCACCCCCCCTAACTATATATACTAACTCCAGGGTCGCAGTACATTGGGGAGGGGGACAAATCCATGTTATTTGCCTTAAATTCCTGCAAGTAGTAATTGTCAGTGAAATGGTCTGTCAGTTGAAATGGGTTTCAGTGAAATGGTCTGTCGATGTTCTGAAGGCAACCCATATATATATATATATATATATTGCAGAGCTTTATTCTTTGACACATCTTACTTTTATTCTCTTCAGTGTCTTTTTCTTATTCTCTCTGTCTCAAAGTTACTACGAGCATAATTCTAGTGAGGTCAAAGGTTAGACTGATCTTTCAACTGCTTCTTTGTGCTGGCAAAGACACTGCACACCACTGTACTTCAAGAAATCACTTGTGACTCCTGTCATCATGAAAAAAAAGTATGTTGATGTGTTTGAGCGGGAACTTAGTCTTGTTTAAACAGTTTATACATTTGGAAACATGCAATTACTTTGGATGAGTGAAGATTTAAAAAAAAAATGTATGAAACAAAACTGACACTACAAATTAAGAAAACGGACATTTAATGGAAACCGAACACATCACAACACCCCAAGCCTTCTCCCTTCACTGATATAATGCCATCACCTTTCATTTTAAATACTCATCAATAAAATAAATAAAAATAATACAGAAAACAAAAGAAAGAGAGAAAAGAAAAAGTATGAGATATATAAATGTATGAGAGAGATAAAAATATTGAATATTCCAAACAATAGTGGCTCAGGTAAATTTAAGGTTTTCGGTAATCCATTCTTTAGAAATTGAACCATATTATTACCTTTCATCTTTTCTGGCACTCTATATATTCTGATTTTATTTCTTCTGGATCTACTTTCTAGATCTTCCACATTTTACAGAAGTAGTGTGTTTTGTTTTAGTAGAAATTCAATCTGACTTTCATTTTCAGTCCACCTTCCATCTATGTCACTAACTGATTCTTCAATGGCTGAGAGCTGACCTGAGTATTTTGTAATGATTTCATTGAGTAAATCCAGTTGTTTCTTGCTATATTGCTTCATGTTGTCCATTTTATTCTCTAAATTCTCTATTTTGATAGCAAGATCATGAATACTTGTGATAATAGTTTGTAATTCTTTCTTCATTGCACTGTCTTGAAGAGAAGCTTTAGAGTGACTCATGACTGTATCTATCTGAAGAACTTCTGACAGGAATAAAATCAAAAATAATTCCGGAAACTCTGTATTTCTTCTTAATATTTGTACTAAACTATTGTAGAAGTAAAAAAGTATAATTATATTTGTAGTTTCCTACACTAAAACTATAAATTCCTGTCAGAAAAAGTGAAAAGAGGCAGACCAAAAGTTATGTGCTTCTAGCTGCTTGGCATCCTAATATTTACATTTTTTTTGAAAGACAAGTGTGGGAATTATGAGGTGAGGGGTTTGATATGCTAGTTTTATTAGTATGGATAGGTGGCTGTTTAATGACAGGACAATACAGCTGGGAACAGATATTAGTTTGGGGTGGTAGATGAGGGAGGGTTAGTTAACTCTCAATTTGTAGGGGTGGTTATTTGTTTTTTAGATTAATTAGTGAGTATCTGGGCACTGGGTTGGAAAGATTTTTGAAAGTCAGTGTATTGCTTTACAGGGCACCTGTATGAATTTTATTTTTTTGAGAGGAGTTCTGGTAGTGAAGTATTTTGTGCTTAAAATAAAGGAAAGGTTGTTGTTTGTCTTTTGGCTTTTTCCCAGTAAGAGGTCGCCACAGCGGAATTCCGGTCCACTAATGATTGGCAGTAGATTTTTACGAAACGCTGAGGTGCCAGTGCGATGCCCAACCTTCAACGAAGGCACGCCCATTTACGCACGCATGTCTTTTGAACGCTACCCAACCGCGGGGAGGACATGCAGTCTCCACACAGAAGGCACTCCCAAGCCAAGCCGAGAATCGAACGGGAGAACCTCTTGCTGTGAGGTAACAACGCTATCGCTGTACCACCGCGGAATCTTAAAATAAAGGAAAAGTAAGATATTAAAAAGGCAGGGAGATATACTGGCACAGCTATTCCTGATTTCATAATGTCCCAAGTAAACTGCAGTAGGAGAGGTATACAGAGGTGAAAGCATATAGTGATAGTTTTGTTATAGAGGATGCAAGTAGCAACCAAAAGAGACATGATGTATAGAGAAATATTTGAAATTTCTGTGGTTATAAAGCATGAAGTGTAGTAAGTGGTATGAAGTCGAGAGAGAGGTGGAAGAGGAGTTAATGAAGAGAGGTTAGCAGAGATTATTTGCCTTAGTAATTAATTCTAATGATGTAGTAATGAGAAAGCAAATGGAGAAGTACCAATATTTGAAATAAGTCAAAGATATAAGGAGAAGAATAAAACTAAAAGGACACTAATCATTACATTTAGATGCATGTAATTGTATACAGAGCAGATGAGGCAGATGCACTTTCTATGGTTGGAAGGAGTGTTAGCCTGTGAATGGGTATTTGGGATGGTTATGTTAATGCAGGTGGGAGTTATAGATTTTGTGATTGTTTGAAATTTGGATAAGGAGGGGTAGGCTCAGTCATACCTTTCAACTGTACAGCTTTTCTCAGACTGTCCAGATTTTTGCCTCAAACTTTCCATCTTTTTCTCATACAACTGTGGTTTTCTGGCAAATCACTGGCAAATCATTGATGACTGAATCAGAAAATAATGGCAGACATTTGAGTTTCAGATTTCAAATACTTCAGAAAAGTCATGCTAATGCAAAACCCGTTATTCTAGCAACGCTCTAAATTTATAAGAGCAATATTTAGAAAGTGTCCCAATTTGTGTCTTAGTCCAGATTTCTCACTGTAAGAGGTTAAAAGCTATGGGCTGAGTATAAAGAAAATGATGGCAGGTGGGTGGGACTGGGGATAGGTTGAAGGACAACGCAAAGTGAGATCAAACTGAGTTCTGCAGGAAACCATTTAGTCTGGATTAGCTAAAGGGTAAGTAATAATGTCTTAATAAGCTAGGACGCAGCAATAGCAGTGCCAGTTTTAAAATCTAACAGCAAAAATTTGAAGTATTAACAAGAAAAATAGGGAAGATCATATTGGTGGGAGATAGAAAAGGACAGTGTATGAAACAGCAGGCAAGCTAGAATTTCCATTGTGTGATTACTTCTTATATTAGAGGCACATAGGATATATGCAAATGACTCTTAAGAACATAAGATGTTTCTAGCTATATGGCGATTCTGAATGCCCATGACTTTTTTTTAAATCATTTAATGGACAAATTCAGGCCAATAAAGCCAAACCCCAGTAGCTGTGTACATGCATGTTTCAGCCTTATTATAGCCTCATCAGCACAGCACAATTGGACTGTTTGGCTGGCCATTAGAAACACAGAACACAGGGCTGTTATACCCAGCTAATGTCCATTACCATTAGGGTGTCTGCAAGATATCCCAAATAACAAATCAAAACAATGAGTAAAAAGGTCACACAGAAAAAAACAATCAGAAAAAAACACAAGAAAAATCTAGCCACGCTAGAATTTCCACTGTGATTCCTTAAATCTCTTGTATTAGAGGCACATGGGCTATATGCAAATGACCCTTAAGAACATCAGGTTTTTCAGCTATACAACAGTTCTGAATGCCCATGACTTTTTCTTTTTAAGTCATTTAATGAATGAATTCAGGCTGTAAACCAAACCCCACTAGATGTGGACATGCTTGTTTCAGCCTTGTTATGACCTCATCAGCACAGCACATGTGGACTGTTTAGCTAGCCATTAGAAACAAAGGGCTGTTATACCCAACTGATGTCCATTACTATTAGGGTGTCTGCAAGATATCCCAAATAACAAATCAAAACAGTGAGTAAAAAGGTCACTCAGAAAATAATAAAAACCACAAGAAAAAAACTCTTGTATTAGAGGCATATGAGATATATCAAATGACCCTTAGGAACATCAGGTGTCTCAGCTATATGGCGATTCGGAATGCCCATGACTTTTTCTTTCTAAGTTGTTTAATTTTATTTGTTTATTATTTCTTTATTTCTTTCCTTCTTTCTTTCTTTTTATTTACTTATTTAACATTTTTTAATTAGGAAAGTGTGACTTGGAACACAGCCAGTTTTCAGTGGACCCCCAGGGAGAAATGCTTCAGATGAATGTCTTTGTAACATGGGAGGAAACTGGAGCACCCAGAAGAAACCCACATGAACACAGGAGGACATGCAGACTCTGCACAGAAGGCACTCTGGCTGAGAATCAAACCAGAGAACCTCTTACTGTGAGGCAATAACGCTACACCAGCAAACTTTATTTTCGACTGTGTCACAGTCAGTAATGTTGCCAGCTCCTTATAATGCCTGTACTGCACCAAGAGTATCAATCAAACTATCTGTAATATCTAAATACTGCAGATCTGAAATTTTCTGGAAGCTTAATTGCATTTCATGTATATATACTTGTACTGCTGAAGTAATTTCTATTCAGTTTTGATTTGTAGTGCATTTGAGGTTCTACTTATTGTGACTGATGTTCAGACAATCTTTTTTGTTTCTGTGGGGGAAAAGACTCATGATTGTGTTAATCTTTTTAATAGAGCTTTCGTAAATTTTGCTTTGTATTTTTTTTTTCTTTTTTCATTTTTTTTTTTTTTTTGGATAATCCCAGCAACTTAAAACAATAATTAAACAACTTTATTAATAAAACATAAGATTTAAATAGAAAGTAAAGCGTCTAGACAGTGACAAGACTAATGTTTCATAGCATAGTTTCTGCTATTATTGAGATTTCTACCTACCTGTTAATTTCTTTGACATTTTCTGTAGGTGAACTAATACTGACGAGACTGATAATTATGTGTCCTGTGATCAAACAACACACTTAGAATTTGTCTGGATCTTTGTACCTGTCTGTCAGATTGGAAGTATCTTGGTGAAGAAGGCATGCGCTGAAATTCTCTATCCTTGACTAACAGCCTGTGAGCCACTATCAGAGAGAAGAATGTCAGGCATGCCAGAACATGCAACATTTGCTTTTAAGTTTTAACAGACTGATGACAGACCTTAAGAGACCTGTTCTGATTTCTGAGCGACTCACAAGAGAGCTATGGTTTCTTTTCTTCCACTCACAGCAGTCTATGGCAGAGTCTGAGTGAGCAAAGTCAACCAAACACACTTCTTCCTAAACGCTCATTACGTCCCTTAGGTCGAGTCTAGATTCCCACGGCGGAAAAATCTGCTGTGAGGGAGAGCAATATTTGTTCTACAACTGGAGATTTCGTGATATGTTCGTAGCTGAAGTTCTCGTGGTGTATCCTACAGTCTATTTATCTTCATGATGAATATATACTAATGCACACAGTGCAGCTCAAGAAAAAAAAAAAAGTACCAACAAGAATATATTATTTGTGTAGCGGTTTATACAGTAAACTATGCAGAGGTCAGTCTGTGTTTGGCCAGCATTTTTGTAAAGCTTTGTTAGTAGACAGAACCAGACCTGAACTGTAGAAAAATAGTCTAGGAAGCTTAGGATGAGAAAGCTGTTACGGTTTTCAGTAGCTGGATTCTATGAATAATGTAGTTAAACAGATTCTCATTGGCTGGAAAAAAGATGCCTACCGCTGACAACTTTCATAACTATTACACTGAAGTCATAATATGACACATCTCGAATAATACTTTTATAGCATCTACACAAAACAGAACATCAATATGAGTAAATACGAGTAAAATTATCTAATTTCTCGTCCATCATCATAATCCAGATGTTGTCTTATTCATATCCTATCTGGAACCTTTAATAAATTATTGAAACTACATTTTCTTGTTCAAAATATTCCCTGTTTTTCATTCAGCCACAAGCCTAAATGTTCCACATGTTTGAAGTTTGTGGTGTGCAGTCTCATATTTTCCATTATCCATTAATGTTTGATTTTTTTCCATTATCCTTAAAGTTTGATAATACATGTGATCATCAGCGCAAAGTCATAAAGAAAAAAAACACATTAGAATTGTCGAAGTACGTCTCTGCTTCTACTAACCAAAACACATTGCAACTTGTACCTCTGCAACTGCTGTATGACAGTAACTGCAACTCTCCTACAAAACAGTTTGCATACTCAACGTCTATACCAGAGAAAACCCGTCTGTTAAGTGTTTGTGACATCAGCTGTCTCACACAGAGGCCAACAGCATATGTTGCTTTTTATCTAGTGTCGTTTGTGTATAAAAATATTACTTACCCAGCTGCTTCTACCCCCAGAAATGCTAATAAACATTTATTGGAATGTTCTTGCCTTTCCTTTAATTACTAGTAAGATCATCTGTTCTCCCACAGTGTTATATCCTCCTTTTTTATCTCTCCTTGAGGCAAATTCAGCCCATGTGACTCATGTCTAAATATAGTGACAAGGAAAAAAGTGAATTATAGTCAGATGCAAAGTAATGCAAGCTATAGATACAGATCATTGTAATGCATGCATACAAATACAACAAATGCAAAACAAAGTAAATATGTAGCCATGCATTTAGCAATTACTGTAAATAAGGTAACAGTGCAAAGATAAGAGATCGTTTTTAGCAGCAGAAACAGGCATATTGCCAAGACCCCAAAAGGAATGAGGGGCTTCAATAACATTTTTAGAGCTTTATCCGTAACAGAGAAGGAAGAGGCTAGGAATGGAATCAATGAATACCAATCAGGCAGCTCAATCAGCAGTCACAAAATTTACTTTCGGTTATCATCTTAAATTAATTCATTTTTATACAATATAAACAAGCTAATTTGCTTATATCTAATAAGCTAATCCTCAAAGTGTGATTGTATACACATGGTAGTTTGAATATCTACATTTTCAAACTTAATAAATTTAAATGTAAATTATCAATTTCTAATATCCTGCATTTGATTTAAAATCAGCATGCATCAGTTCTAAAAATATTAACAATACAGTTAGTGAAGGACAATTTTTATAACTAATGTTTTCACAGTTGTGTTGTATTAGTAAAGCATGAGTTATAGCATTATATACTGTCAACTAAAGTTAGCCATTTCTCCTTTGCTGGGACAGGTACAGATTTTCATGCCTTGATAATACATTTACTTGGACCACTTGTAAAAGCCAAAGCTACAGATGTTAACTAGTATGAGATCTTGCAGGAGTGGAGCTTTGAAAAGTGTCAGCATCTCAGAAAGAAACATTTATACGAACAGAAAATCTGAAGATAATGCTGAAACTGTAGCTACAAATCATTCCTCAAGGTGCATCAGAAAGATAAGACTCACATTTTACAATGTCAGAAGAACTGCAACAAGTAATTACAGAAAAAGGGAAAATTACCAGCAGACATGATGGTGTACAAAATGCACTGGTTAAAAAGTTTCACAAAAAATTCACAAGAAAAGAAGGTAAGATGTTTTATGGAGGGGATGAAAATAAACACTTTTTCATCTGTCAGTAGTTTGCTAATCATAACTATCAAGCAATGAAACAAGGAATGTCCAACAGACATTTAAAGTGCAGGTTATCTGCTACCTGCCTAATGTCCTGTTTATAAATTAATGATGGTGCCAGGACCAGGTTGTCACTGTGACCACCCATTTATTTTTCCTTACATGTAGGACTTACTAGACCCATTTAACTGAATATTATTGCACATGGCATACTGCTGCTCGTAGCACTGTTCATACTGCTGCTCATACTGCTGCTTATACCACTGCTCATACTGCTGTTCATACTGCTGTTTATACAGCTGTTCATACTGCTGCTCATACCGCTGCTTATACCGCTGCTCATACAGCTGCTCATACCGCTGGTTATACTGCTGCTCATACTGCTGCTTATACTGCTGCTCATACTGCTGCTTATACTGCTGTTCATACTGCTGCTCATACCACTGCTCATATCACTGCTCATACCGCTGCTCATACTGCTGCTCATACTGCTGCTTATACTGCTGCTCATACTGCTGGTTATACTGCTGCTTATACCATGGCTTATACTGCTGCTCATACTGCTGGTTATATCGCTGCTCATACTGCTGCTCATACTGCTGCTCATACTGCTGCTTATACTGCTGCTCATACCACTGCTCATACTGCTGCTCATACTGCTGCTTATACCGCTGCTCATACCGCTGCTTATACTGCTGCTCATACTGCTGCTCATACAGCTGCTTATACTGCTGCTCATACTGCTGCTCATACTGCTGCTTATACCGCTGCTCATACTGCTGATCATACCCCTGCTCATATCGCTGCTCATACCGCTGCTCATACTGCTGCTCGTACTGCTGCTTATACTGCTGCTCATACTGCTGGTTATACCACTGCTCATACTGCTGCTCATACTGCTGCTCATACGGCTGCTTATACAGCAGTAATACTGCTGCTCATACTGCTGCTTATACTGCTGCTCATACCGCTGCTTATATTGCTGCTCATACCGCTGCTCATACTGCTGCTCATACCGCTGCTCATACTGCTGCTCATACTGCTGCTTATACAGCTGCTCATACTGCTGCTCATACCGCTGCTTATACCGCTGCTCATACTGCTGCTCATACCGCTGCTCATACTGCTGCTCATACCGCTGCTTATACCGCTGCTCATACTGCTGCTCATACCGTTGCTTATACCGCTGCTCATACTGCTGCTTATACCACGGCTTATACTGCTGCTCATACTGCTGCTCATACTGCTGCTCATACCGCTGCTCATACTGCTGCTTATACTGCTGCTTATAATGCTGCTCATACTGCTGCTTATACCACTGCTCATACTGCTGCTCATACTGCTGCTTATACCACTGCTCATACCACTGCTCATACTGCTGCTCATACTGCTGCTTATACCGCTGCTCATACTGCTGCTTATACCGCTGCTCATACTGCTGCTTATACCACTGCTCATACTGCTGCTCATACTGCTGCTTATACCGCTGCTCATACTGCTGCTCATACTGCTGTTTATACCGCTGCTCATACTGCTGCTCATACTGCTGCTTATACCGCTGCTCATACTGCTGCTCATACTGCTGCTTATACCACTGCTCATACTGCTGCTCATACTGCTGCTTATACCGCTGCTCATACTGCTGTTTATACAGCTGCTCATACTGCTGCTCATACTGCTGCTTATACCGCTGCTCATACTGCTGCTCATACTGCTGCTTATACTGCTGCTCATACCGCTGCTCATACTGCTGCTCATACTGCTGCTTATACCGCTGCTCATACCACTGCTCATACTGCTGCTTATACCGCTCCTCATACTGCTGCTTATACTGCTGCTCATACTGCTGCTCATACTGCTGCTTGTACCACTGCTCATACAGCTGCTAATACTGCTGCTCATACTGCTGCTCATACCGCTTCTTCTTTTTGAGTATTTAAGAAGTGCAGCTCACAGAATACTGACTGAATGGCTTGACTGGGCACTAACTTGCTGCTCTGTGTATTTTTTAAATTTTGTTGGTCCCCTTGGACTTCATCCTACCACCCCAGTGCCCAGTACCACACATCCACATCAGGTCAGGTCTGCCAGCAATCTTCAGCTCCTCCTGAATTACTCCAGTATTGCTCAGGCGAGTCATGGATCCTAAGATCATCCTGGGGGCTTGGCTGTCTGTGTTTTCATTGGGAGTGGCTCTGTTTATATGCCTTACCCACTCTCTTTTCTCACCCTCCAAGACTCATTGGTCATGTCTGAGGACAACTCACCTCTTTAGACCATGCCTCCTTTCAGGGAACATTATTAGCATGCAGCCTCTTACCCAGGATGTCCATCCTTCCTTGCCACTCCATCAGTCGCCCAAGCTGCTAATCAAACCTGGAGCCCTTGGGCAGTAGTCAGGGCTTTGTCCGGCTAACACCACTGGAGTGGCTATTTGATGCAGGTTTTATACTCATTTCCTGCCCTTTTGGTGCTCCCCTACCTTTACATTAACTTTGCACAACTCTACACAGTGGAGCAAGCACCTTTTAATACTCTGACCATGACCCCTTAACACCAGTAGCTGACCCTCTTCTTGTATAACTGCATGCTGTTCTGTAGGGACAGTATAAATAATTTACAGTAGAAGCATGTGATACATTATAACACACAGCTATGTTAAACATATGAGAAAAAGTTAAAACATATGGTTTTGAATTTGGTTTTGTTTTGGTATTTACCCGAGTGCATGTCAGTCCTGTATTCAGGCTGGTGTTCTGGACATGCTGGCTGGCTACTGCAGCCATTCATTGGTGGTTTGAGTCACTCTATTCATTCCCTCACCCTTGATCACGCCCACTGTGTCATCAACGTTACACCAAACAGAGCACACCCCTCAGTATTTACTGCACTCATTCAAAACCTGCTCCTGTACACGCAAGCATTTGAAGAATTTTATTAATTTGCTCATACTGCTGTAACTCTGGGCCATGCTTAGTTTTTTGTTGCTTTCCCCAACTTTGTGTTATTTGCAAATATCCCATTTTTCTGCAGTCTTTTCTACCAAATTGATATTGTGACATATGACTCCCTCACTTAGTCCTCTCCTGAAAGCTTAGCTTGCCTGTCGAAGTT
This sequence comes from Protopterus annectens, assembly GCF_019279795.1. NCBI lineage: Eukaryota > Metazoa > Chordata > Ceratodontiformes > Protopteridae > Protopterus > Protopterus annectens. The sequence continues at coordinate 1,871,081,497 of NC_056729.1, read as the reverse complement.
TGGCATCACAATGAGGTTGGAGGCTAGTCATCCTTATTGAGGAGGAACACGTGAGACAATACCTCATTCTGTTGTGGTGACTTTGGGTTTTTTTTGTTATTTTTTTCCTTAACTTTTCCATTGTACTGTGTGACTTTTGTGATAGCAAATTTACATGGTAATGCTAACATCTTTGCAGGTAGTGGCTTACTTTAATTTAAGATTTTTTTTTATTTTGGTATTGTGTAAGTGATGACAGTAGATATAGTGCACAAGCACAAACACATCACAGCATCCTATTCCTCAGCTCAACACCACACACACTCCTCCTTAATAAACACTGCAATTACATTGCAAATACATTGCTGTTATATTGCTTATTTCTGCCTGTTATGGGTTCAGGAAGAAAATGGATTTAATGGAGGAAGGGTTTGTGAGACAGAATGATTTTGTGTGTTGAAGAATTTTGGAAAGAAACTTTATCTTCTCAAAGTAAGTGAATGTTCTAGAAAGTAACTTCACATTGTAGTTCATATCAGTCAGCAGCTTCCTATAATAACTGAACATTGTAGTTCATATCAGTAAGCAGCTTCCTATAATAACTGTACATTGTAGTTCATATCAGTAAGCAGCTTCCTGTAATAACTGTACATTGTAGTTCATATCAGTAATTAGCTTGTCATAATAAAGTTTGAGTTGCTAATATCCCTTATCAAATAAACATTGTCACACTAACAACTGTACAGCTAACACAGTTCATATCAGTGCGGCAGCAGCTTCCTGTTTATATCAGTAAGCAGCTTCCTGTATTATTTATTTATATTTATTTATTTATTTAGTTTGATTATTACCGGTCCACTGGGTACGAGGGGTTATGTGCTGAATGGGGGATACTCTTAAGGCTTAAGGTAATCAGAGCTTAAGTAGGGAGTAGACAGGGGCATTTTTGTTTAGTAGACATGTGTATGAAAAGCTGGGCTTTAAAATTTTCATAGATTTGGGTGCTTCTTAGTGATTGAGGAAGGGAATTCCATGTTTTGCCTAGAGCATAGGAGAGGAGCAGATGGCCAGCGGGATGTTTGGGTTTATGGATAGCTATTAAGTTCTGATGTTTAGATCTAAGGGTTCTGTTGGGTATATGGGGGGAGGATATTATTTAGAGCAGGGCTTTTTCTAGGCTGAAATATGAGTGTATGAGCTGTAGAACGTTGTAGGTAATCTAGGTGGTTTGGAAGTTCTAGCAAGGTCAGGGTTTGTAGGGTGAGGCAGTGGGAGTGGAATTTTTGGATTTGGAGGCAAATTTAGAGATTTTATTGTAGCAACCTTCTAGTTTGGAGGTAATGGAGGAGGACAGGTTGGTTAGGAGTGGAGCACCATATATTAAGGAAGGAAGGAGAAAAGTAAAGGCTAGAGCTTGTCTAGTGGAGTTGGAGAGAAATTGATAGTTTCTATACAGCATACCCAGCTTTTGGTGGGTCTTTTTAATGTTCTGTTGTACATGTAAATCTAACTTTAGGTGTTCATCAACTATTATACCTAGCAGTTTAGCAGATGGGATGACTTCTATAGGTGTATTGGTTTGGCTAAGGATTTTGAACTCATGTTTATTGAAGAAATAGTTCTTAGTGGGAGGGAGTAGTAGAATTTTGGATTTGCTAGCATTAAGAGAGAGGTAGTTTTGGTGCATCCAGTTTTCAGTTTTTGAGAAGGCAGTTTGGGTTTTAGAGAGCAATTCAGAGAGGTTAGAGACAGAGCAGACTAGGATTGAGTCATCTGTGTATTGAATGATTTTGGTGTCAGGAATAACAGTGTGAAGGTTATTTATGAAGATGTAGATTAGCATAGGTCTGAGGATGGATCCCTGTGGGACACCAGTGGGGGTGGGTAAGAAGGAAGAGATGGTATTTTTCCATTTGACAGCTTGAGATCTCTCTGATAGATAACTGGAGAACCAGGAGAGAGTTTTAGAGGAGATGTAAAGATTTGAGAGATGACAGAACAGATGGTTATGGGAGATAGTGTCAAATGCTTTGGACAGATCTAGAAGAACAGTAGAAACTAGCTGTCCTGAATCATGGACTTGGTTTGACAGTATCTAAGAAAGAAATTAGGGTGGTTATGGTGCTGTGGCCGGGGAAGAATCCATGCTGTGTAGGTGTGAAGAGATTGTTTTGGGTCAGGAATGGCATAAGTTGGAGGTGGCTGCACTTTTCAAGGATTTTAGAAATAGGGGATAATAAGGCAATAGGGTGGAAATTTGAGATGCTGGTATTTTTTCCTCCCTTATGGAGTGGGAGAATGAAGGCTGAGTGCCAGAGTTTAGGGACATAGAATTCTTTTATTGATCTGTTTACAATGATACTGATTGGGAGAGCAATGCCATCTGCAGCATGTTTTAGGTAGGATGAGGGAATGCTGTCCGGAGCGTTAGAGCAGGACTTAAGTTTGGATAGGAGTTTTGTTATGAGAGTTGTGGAGACAAATTTAAGCTCAAATAGAGGAGGAAGGTTATTTGGAAGGTTAGAGGGGGGAGGAAGAGAGGTAGATGGGTTGTTGTTGGGAAAAGATTTTGAGAGGGAGGAAATGGTTTCGATGAAAAAGGAATTGAATTCAGAACCTAGTTGATGGTCAGTTTTACTTGGGTTGGGACATGGATTAGTTTTTGATCCTGGATGGAGAAGTGAGTTTGTTGTCTTCCAGAATTTTTTGGATTATTATAGTTATTAGACTAGAGCTTAGTGTAGTAGTTTTTTTGTCCTTGTTGATTAGCTTTTTAGAGAGGTTACAGAGCTGATATATTGATGGAAGGTACTGTTTATACTGAAGGAAGGTACTGGGTAAATTTTTTTTGGTGAAGTTTCCACAGTTTGTCCCTTTGGTGCATTGTTTGTTTGGTCTCTTTGGAGAGCCAGGGAACTATGTTCATTTTGATTCTTTTATTTCTAAGGGGGGCTACAGAGTTTAAGGTTTCAAGGAAGACAGAGTTGAAATAGTCTATAGCTTTATCGAGGGGAAGAATGTATAGAGTATGCCAGTCCATTTGTTTAAATATATTTGAGAAAGTAGTAGGGTTAAAGTTGCAAAGGTTGCGAGTAAGGATATATTGATGGTGTGGAGAAGAGCTGGTGGAGTGATGAATGAAGGCTGGTAGATGGTAACTAAAGGTATCAGGACTTGTGCCAGATTTGGGTATTTTATTTGGGTTAGAGACAAGGATCCAGTCTAGGGTAGTTCCAGGGGGACTAATTTTGTTAGGTTGGGTGAGAGAGAGGATAGTCTGAGTGAAATTGTAAAGGTTTATAGATAGGGAAGGAGAGGGGATATTGAGTTTGTTCCAATCGATATTTACATCTCCTAAGATGTAAGTCTCAAAGGTAAGTTTTGTGGAAGCCCATAGGAGAATTTCTTCAAGTATTGGCATATTATTGCCAGGAGGGATGTAGAGGGAAATGAAACAAATATTTTTGTGCTTGTTTAATTTTAGTAGTCCAGTGGTTAGTTCAGTGTTTTTGAATTGGGGGATAGGAGTTTGGAGGGGTACTGGGGAGATCAGATTAGAATAGACTAAGGCAGTGCCACCACCTTTTTTACTTGCACGGTCATTTCTGAGAATATGAAATCCAGGGGCAGAATCTCTGAATCAGAGACAGAGGGTTTGAGCCAGGTTTCAGAGATGTCTAGGATGTCAGGTTGGTTATGGCTTAGCCAGGTATGGAATTGGTGAGATTTATTGTTAAGACCCTGAGCGTTTATTGTGAAGATCTTTAGGGTGTTGTCAGAGGTGGAAATAGTTATGGGGTTGGAGTTGTTGTTACAGGCTGAGGGACCAGGGTTGGGCTGGATGTCACCTGCTAGGAATAGTTTGTTAGAGGAGACATCCTTTGGCCATTTTTTGCTTGTAGGGAGTAGGTTTGGGAGGATTACAGATTGGAGTTGGTGACACTATTTTGGGTTTGGTGGAGAAGATTTTAGGATGAAAAAGGTGCAGAGGGTTGGATTGAATGAGGGAAGGGGAGATAAAGTGGAAAGAGTGAGGATACAGGGGAGAGACTTTAGAGGTTGTTTTTGTTGGTAGAATTGGACAGGCAAGGGAGTTATAAGAAGTGGCTTGGTATAGAGGAATTAGTAGTAGAAGTAGGAGGTATGGGGTATGGAGGATTTGATGTTGCAAGGAGAACATGTCAGAGAGGAGAAGAAGAGAGGAGAGGAAGATGGAGTAGTATGGATTAGAATGGAAACTGAGGAGAAAGAGAGAGAGAGAAGTAAGGTTTATAATGGAAAATGAGTGTTCTGATTGGGGTAATGTGTTATAAAATAATAGAGGAATTATGGGAAGTAAGTGAGTGTGTAATGAATTTTAGAGTTGTATTGGAATTAGAGAAGAGAGGGGGAAAGTAGAAATGTAAGGGAGGGGTGTAACTGAAGAAGTGTATGTAGGAGGGCTGTGTGAGGGAGGGTTAGTGAGGAGAGGATGAGGATTGGTTAATTAAGTGAGGGGGTGTGGTAATAATGAGAGGATGAGGATTGGCTGATTAAGCTGAGGGGATGTGGTAAGGCCAGGATATAGGTAAGAGCACTGGGGAAGGGTGGGAATTGGGGGTAGGGTAGGGGAGCAGAGTGAGCCCGTAGGGCGAACGGAGTGGGAAGAGCCAAATCCTGTAAGTGCAGCAGAAAAAAAAAATCAGCAGAGTGTAGTTTACAAGTGACAGCAGAAAGGGTTGTACTACAAGTGTCAGGCGAGGTAGAGTAGGTTAGCTTTTCAAGAGGGATTGTGAAGGTAGAAAGAAAATACTTACAGTTTAGTGATGTTAGATCTCAGCCAGCTTATTAGTATAAAAAATAAAAACCAGTTGAGAGTGGACTGATAAACTGGGGTTGTAAGTGCAGAGACAGCCACCTAGTGGTGGAAAACGTAATAAGTAGTAGGGAAAGACCAAATTGTAGTGGGTTTAAGTAATTTCTGCGTTAGGGAGAGTTAGAAGTAAATTCAAGGTGGGGGGAAAGTAGAAGGGGGAAGGGGAAAACCGGTCTGTGGAGGGCTGCTGTAGCACACACAAGGAGGGTTGCTGTAGCACACACAAGGAGGTCAGACTCCTGACTAACAAATAGCACAGCAAGTATTCGGAAATTAAGTTCCTTATTTTAAGCACGTACGTTAGCTCAAGTCTGTAACAGGGTCTCCTTTAATGGAAGTTTCCAGTGTGCCAGGCAAGCAGATAGGGATTCAAGGTGTCTTCAGGAATTAGTGAGAGGTATTCTTTTGCACTAAATACAGGGAGGGAGGACCAGGGGCTAAAGAATTTAGCTCAAGTCCTGTAACAGGGTCTCCTTTAATGGAAGTTTCCAGTGTGCCAGGCAAGCAGATAGGGATTCAAGGTGTCTTCAGGAATTAGTCAGAGGTATTCCTTTGTACTAAATGCAGGGAGGGAGGACCCAGGGCTAAAGTAGTTAGCTCAAGTCCTGTAACAGGGTCTCCTTTAATGGAAGTGTCCAGTGTGCCAGGCAAGCAGATAGGGATTCAAGGTGTCTTCAGGAATTAGTCAGAGGTATTCCTTTGTACTAAATGCAGGGAGGGAGGACCCAGGGCTAAAGTATTTAGCTCAATTCCTGTAACATGGTCTCCTTTAATGGAAGTTTCCAGTGTGCCAGGCAAGCAGATAGGGATTCAAGGTGTCTTCAGGAATTAGTCAGAGGTATTCCTTTGCACTAAACGCAGAGAAAGAGGACCCAGGGCTAAAGTAGTTAGCTCAAGGTCTGTAAAAGGGTCTCCTTTAATGGAAGTTTCTAGTGTGCCAGGCAAGCAGATAGGGATTCAAGGTGTCTTCAGGAATTAGTCAGAGGCATTACTTTGTACTAAATGCAGGGAGGGAGGACCCAGGGCTAAAGTAGTAAGCTCAAGTCCTGTAAAAGGGGCTCCTTTAATGGAAGTTTCCAGTGTGTCAGGCAAGCAGATAGGGATTCAAGGTGTCTTCAGGAATTAGTCAGAGGTATTCCTTTGTAATAAATGCAGGGAGGGAGGACCCAGGGATAAAGTAGTTGGCTCAAGTCCTGTAACAGGGTCTCATTTAATGGAAGTTTCCAGTGTGCCAGGCAAGCAGATAGGGATTCAAGGTGTCTTCAGGAACTAGTCAGAGGCATTGCTTTGTACTAAACGCAGGGAGGGAAGATCCAGGGCTAAAGTAGTTAGCTCAAGTCCTGTAACAGGGTCTTCTTTAGGGAAGTTTCCAGTGTGCCAGGCAAGCAGATAGGGATTCAAGGTGTCTTCAGGAATTAGTCAGAGGTATTCCTTTGTACAAAATGCAGGGAGGGAGGACCCAGGTCTAAAGTAGTTAGCTCAAGTCCTGTAACAGGGTCTCCGTTAATGGAAGTTTCCAGTGTGCCGAGCAAGCAGATAGGGATTTAAAGTGTATTCAGGAATTAGTCAGAGGTATTCCTTTGTACTAAATGCAGGGAGGGTGGACCCAGGGCTAAAGTAGTAAGCTCAAGTCCTGTAACAGAGTCTCCTTTAATGGAAGTTTCCAGTGTACCAGGCAAGCAGACAGGGATTCAGTATGTCTTCAGGAATTAGTCAGAGGTGTTCCTTTGTACTAAATGCAGAGAGGGTGGACCCAGGGCTAAAGTAGTTAGCTCAAGTCCTGTAACAGGGTCTCTTTTAATGGAAGTTTCCAGTGTGCCAGGCAAGCAGATAGGGATTCAATGTGTCTTCAGGAATTAGTCAGAGGTATTCTTTTATACTAAATGCAGGGAGGGAGGACCCAGGGCTAAAGTAGTTAGCTCAAGTCCTGTAACAAGGTCTCCTTTAATGGAAGTTTTCAGTGTCCCACACAAGCAGAATGGGATTCAAGGTGTCTTCAGGAATTAGTCAGAGGTATTCCTTTGTACTAAATGCAGGGAGGGAGGACCCAGGGCTAAAGTAGTTAGCTCAAGTTCTGTAACTGGGTCTCCTTTAATGGAAGTTTAAAGTGTGCCAGGCAAGTAGATAGGGATTCAAGGTGTCTTCAGGAATTAGTCAGAGGTATTCCTTTGTACTAAATGCAGGGAGGGAGGACCCAGGGCTAAAGCAGTTAGCTCAAGTCCTGTAACAGGGCCTCCTTTAATGGAAGTTTCCAATGTGCCATGTAAGCAGATAGGGATTCAAAGTGTCTTCAGGAATTAGTCAGAGGAATGCCTTTGTACTAAATGCAGGGGCGGAGGACCCAGGGCTAAAGTACTTAGCTCAAGTCCTGTAACAGGGTCTCCTTTAATTGAAGTTTCCAGTGTGCCAGGCAAGCAGATAGGGATTCAAGGTGTCTTCAGAAATTAGTCAGAGGTATTCCTTTGTAGTTAATGCAGGGAGGGAGCACCCAGGGCTAAAGTAGTTAGCTCAAGTGCTGTAACAGGGTCTCCTTTATTGGAAGTTTCCAGTGTGCCAGACAAGCAGACAGGGATTCAAGGTGTCTTCAGGAATTAGTCAAGAGGTATTCCTTTGTACTAAATGCAGGGAGGGAGGACTCAGGGCTAAAGTAGTTAGCTCAAGTCCTGTTACAATGACTCCTTTAATGGAAGTTTCCAGTGTGCCAGGCAAGCAGATAGGGATTCAAGGTGTCTTCAGAAATTCGTCCGAGGTATTCCTTTGTACTAAATGCAGGGAGGGAGGATGTCAAAGGAAAAAACTTCAAAGACCAATACACGTAAGGTTCAGTTAATGCACTTTTAATTTACTTGCCGCAAGGAGACAAAAACATTCAAGTACAAGGATTTGTCTAACTAGTAACAGGAAGTATGTTCATTCTTATACTGTTTTACAAGACATGGCCTTTTAAGCTGACGTAATCAAACACAACTTTTAGCATTGTTTTACAGCAGATGTTACTCAGATTTTCTGCTGACATGACTAGATTTGTGAGAAACTTTTGAAAAAAACAACCTGGCCTTGGTGACCATTAATCTGTTTACAAGCGTCTATTGTACAGTGTTACATTTCAAGGTGCTCTTCTAATTCAGATACAAGCAAATGCTGATTGCAGTTCATATTTTCAAGCAGGCTTTGTCCTAATTATCTGTAGCTTCTACAGCTGTGTATTTTCTCACAGCACAGCGGAACTTCTTGTCTAAGTTTAATACAAGTAGTATTGTTCTATACATTATTTTCCTAACGCAAGCAGAAATCACTTGCTTCTCACTAAATTTCCAGGACGCAAGCAAGATTTTAGCTAACAATACAAGGTCAGAAAGCGACTGCAGTTTGTACAGATTTATGCAGTATGAAATAGAATAAATGTCTTAACCCTTTTCAAGCTCTAAATGCACTAAGCATATTACTAATACACAAATTAATACATATTTTTCTGACATTTCCCCCCTATTAATACTTTTATTCTACTTTCAAGATAAGCATAAACAGTTTGTTTTCTTCTCCTAACCTCTTCCACTCAGGATTTGCAGTTAAGAGAGTCATTCAGTTTAAACTTATTAAATCATTTTCAGTCTTTTAACAGTTCTTCAGACTCAGTACTTTGATATAAGGTTTCAGAAACTGACATGTCTATAAAATCTTTAATCAGTCTTTTCATGCAGGGGATACCAAAACAAACACATACTCCCAGTAGGAGCATACCTACACAAATGGCAATCAGGATGTTCATTAGGATGGTACCCCCCCAAAACCATTTCTGGAAAAAGTCGGTCACTGGGTTTGGGCCTGGTTTGGTCATAGCCGACACTTGCTGATTTACCTCAAGATGATTGTCTATCTCGTGTTTATGGTCAGGAATATACGAACAGCATTTTTCTTGGATTAAAGCGCAAGTACCACCTCTCGCTGCTAGGGTGAAGTCGAGAGCCATGCGGTTTTGGAGCACTACAGTTCTCATAGCGTTCATTTCATCAGTCACCAATTCGAGAGCAGAAAAAATTGCGTTGCTCATTACTTCGAGAAGTTTCAACAGTTTTCTCAGCTCACAGATCGATTTCACTGCTCCATATGCTGGTGATATGCCTGCCCACGATATAACGCTATCACTCAAGTCCATGTGTGTCAGTTCTTTGCCTATGGAATGATGGTCTTTCCAATGCACATCGATTTGTCCCACTGGATTCACAGGTTTCTTGATGACTTCTTGGACATTTCGAATTTTTCCTCGAGGCAAAACTGCAGTGTGTCGTATGGCCGGAACCAGGTAACCCAAAAAAACAACTGGCAGAACAATTCTCAGGTAACCATTTGTATGCCTTTCTGCCACACGCAAAATAACAGTCCTCTGCTTTAGTAGTAACCTTGCTATGAATATACACTTGCCCTGCATGAAACATTTTTCTATCAATTATAGACAACTGCTTATAAAGAACAGAATTATGTTTTACTCCATCAATTGTTTTGTGCATCAATCCAAGAAATGAATCATAGTTTGTATTACAATAAAGATCTACATTGTTACCTTTAGTGTAACATTTATAAGGAACAATCACATTGCAATTGCTCCAACACACCTGAACAGTATAATTTTTATAAAAACACACAGTTCCCTTTTGTGGAACAGACAAGTGCAATGCTATTTTATCTTGTGATGTAATGGTTGAGGTATCATAAATCAAGTTCTCCCAGGTCTCATTGACCCCTAGTCATACCGTAGTCATTAATAACCCTTCCGTATGCTGTCGGCAAAGCTGTGGAAATCCAGCAATTCGAAACATTGAAAGTCTCAGCATACATATATTTAATTGCCTGGTAAGTGTTAAAGTTTAGATGCCAGTTTATGAGTAATGCTTCATGTTTATTCAGGTCAGTTTGTGTGGCTGGGAAAAGAAAAGGCCACAACAAAAAGATTATTGTCACTAGTACAATTAACAGGATGATTATGCAATACTTCTGAGGAAAGGGTTGTTCTGCATTCCTGTTTCTTCTGGACTCTATCAGTTTTGCTCTTGGCATGTAACAAGATTTTTGTCCAGTTCAAAGTTTTTAACTAATTTACAGTGCATGAGGTGGATCCAGGAGGCACGCTCTACGATTTTGACTGCAGTGGATGTTGACAAAAGCACTTGATATGGACATTCCCACTTTGGAGATGCCCAGTTCTTCTTCTTAACTATCTTCAGCCAGATCCACGTTCCAGGGGGTACTGCTACTTCTGACGGTCTGGTTCGTTCTTTATCTGAAACAGAATTTAACTGCAACAAATGTATAGAATTTAAAAAGTTTTGCATATACTCAGCTAATGTACTGTCAGCTTCCTGGTCTGCGGGCATGAGAGATTTCCACTGAGGTATATAATAAGCCCTTCCAAAGAGTTTTTTGAAAGGGGTCAATCCTTTTGCATTTGGAACAGTTCTCATGCACAACAGTGCCAGGGACAGACAGTACACCCAATTTCTCTGTGTTTCTGTTATTAACTTTCTTAGCTTACTTTTTAAAATCCCATTATGCCTCTCTACTAGCCCTGCAGACTGTGGGTGATACGCACAATGATTTTTTTAAAGAAATGCCAAAATGTCTACTTAACTGCTGTATGGTCTGGTTCACGAAGTGTGTGCCGTTGTCACTGTAGATCCTTTCCAGAATGCCGAATCTAGGGATGATTTCTTTAACAAGAACTTTGGCCACAGCCATAGCATCTAGATTTTTAGTCGGAAAGGCTTCCACCCATCTGGAAAAACATATCTACAATGACAAGACAATACTTATTATTTTCACATTTATTCAACTCTACGAAATCCATACAGATAGTATGAAACGGATACAGTGGTGTAGGGAAACTCTCTTGCGTGGGCTTTAGCGCCCCTTGTGCATGATGTTTATTACAAACGTGGCATACTGCACAGAATTTTTTAGAGTAATTTGAGAAGCCATATGTCGTGAACACTTGGTTCACCAGCTGTACCATCCCCCCTGTTGAGACATGGCACTGCCCATGGCTCAACAAAGCTGCATATCTAAACAAATTAGATAACAATATCGGTTTCCTTTCTTTAGAGATGTACAGCCCCTTTTCTAGAATTGCTCCTCATTTTACCCATCTTTGTTTTTCAGCTTGAGTAGTAAGTATCTGCATTGTCTTTAACATTTCTAAGTCTAAAATCTCAGAGGGTTGTAATTCCTCATTCAAAATAAATGCTTCTGAAGCTGCCTGCTTTGCAACTGTATCAGCTCTTGCATTACCTTTTGAAATCCTATCCTGTTGCTTGGTATGAGATGTGCATTTACAAATAGCTACTTTCTGAGGTAACTGAATAGATTCTAAAAGATTTAAAATAAACTGTGCATGATTAATCGGTTTGCCAGTAGATGTTATCATTCCTCTATTTTTCCACTGTTGCGCAAAAACATGTACAGTAGAAAAAGCGTACTGGCTGTCAGTAAAAATGTTCACACATTTACCCTTTGCTAAGGTACATGCCCGTGTCAAGGCAATCAATTCTGCTGCCTGTGCAGATAAACTGTGTGGTAAAGATTTCACTTCTATAATGTCAGTATCAGAAACTACTGCATATCCTACTAGGTTCTGTCCTGCAGGACCCCTTTTGCACGAGCCATCCACGTAGTATGTCACCTCGGCATCATCCAAGGGGACATCCGTAAGAACTTTTCTAGGCAGTGTCTTTTGCTCAATCACCTGCAGGCAGCTGTGTGGTGTGCCATCTGCAGGGGTTGGGAGCAAGGTAGAAGGGTACAAAGTCATACATCGTTCAATTGTCATATGAGGTTGGCTCAACAATATAGTCATACAGGAAAGATGCCTAGCAGGGGAAATATATGCTACCTTGTCTTGCAGTAAAATAATCGCGACTGCATGAGGCACTCTCAATGTGAGAGGGTGGAACAACACTACTGAGGCTGAAGACTGTACTGCCATTGCAGCTGCAACTACTGCTTGTACACAGTGAGGTAAAGACCGTGCCACTGGGTCCAGTTGTGATGAATAATAAGCAATAGGGCGTTGCTTGTCCCCATGCTGCTCTGTTAACAGTGATATCATATAACTTTGCTTACAATCTACAGTTTGGAAAAAACGTTTATGATAGTTTGGTAATCCCAGAACTAATGAGGATGCTATTAACTGTTTCAGTTTGCAGAAAGCAGATTCTGCTTCTGGTGTCCATTGTAACAAATCCTGTTCTGCCATAGGCTTTTTATAAATCAGGTTAGTCAGCGGTGCAGATTCCAGGGCATATTTTGGAATCCAACTCCAACAAAAATTAGTCGTACCCCGGAAGGACATCATTTCCTTCTTTGTGGTGGGTTTTGGTAGTTGCAAAATCGCTATTTTTCTGTCCTCATCTAATGTCCTACCCTTCTTGAATATTACATATCCTATGTATTTAACTTGTTTTTTCCAAAGCTGCAGTTTATTTTTGTTTACTTTATGTCCTTCAGTGGCTAAAAATTGTAATAGCGCAATGGTATCTTCTTTACAATCTTGCTGGGTGGGGGCCGCTAGCAGGATATCATCAACATAAAGCAAAATCTGACTACCTCTTGGTGGGGTAAATCCCGCTAAGTTGCTTGCCATTTCTTGTGAGAATATCATTGGACTTTCACAATACCCCTGTGGTAGTCGCGTATATGTATACCTTTTCCCCTGAAATGTGAATGCAAACCAATGCTGGCTGTCAGGGTGTATCGGTATCGAAAAGAACGCATTGCTGATATCTACCACAGAAAAAATATTTCTGTTGAGGTTTTAAATCATTCAACAGGGTGTGTGGGTCTGGCACCGTAGGTGCCCTTGGTATTACTGCGTCATTTACAGCTTGTAAATCTTTGACCATACGCCACTCTCCATTCGCTTTCTTAACAGGAAATAAGGGTGTGTTACATGGTGAATCAGGAGATTCCACCAGCACCCCTTCCTTAAGTAAAGCTGCTATAATAGGTTTGATTCCTACCTCTGCATCTTTTCTTAAGGGATGCTGTCTTTTTTGTGGTCTAAATGCTGACTTTGGCGTAATAGTAACTGGTCCTGGTGTACGAATAAGTCCAACATCTGATTTTCCTGTTGACCAGAGAGTTTCTGGTATATTCTGTAAGACATTCTTTTCCTCTTTTAATAGGACTGCTAATCAACTGTCCTTGCTAGACTGCAAGTGTACAGCTGGGCGGGTCTGAGTTATCCCATTCAACTTCTGCATTTGTATTCCCTGTTCTGACAGTCCTAACTCTGTCTGTCTCTCCCATCTCGTGACTTTTTCTCCCGAGTCTACCCATCTCACATTTTTGTCCTTAGTAAAGCTAACATGTGGTAATCGATTAGATTTGTAAAGTGCAAAGAACTCCTGGGGCAATGAACAGCTGACTACACTGTTCCCTTCTGTGTCCCAGTACAGATTACGCAACATCAATCTGTTTGCATGATTTCTAAACAATTCTTGCTTATATTCCTTATCAGGTCCTGTTGTGTTACAATAATACAGAGTACAGTGCAACAAATGTTGTCTATCAATGTCAAGGGAGGGGAACTTGCTGATGGCTACATTCATCAACTCTTCGGTCACTGCCCCTGGACCAGTCATAACGAAGTCCTGGCTGTACCAATAAAATATTTCACCCTCCGATTACACTGCAAAGGTATCAATTTGTTGCTGTGCTTCCATACCCTGCATAGTCGGAACTACTGCTATACCAGATAGCTGCATAAGGTCTCTGCTGAAGAGGTTTACTGGGCATTTTGCAGAAACAATGATTTTGCTTTTCTGGGTTAATCCTGAAACAAAATCAGTTATCACAATATTATGGGAGAGGGGCTCCCGATACAGCTGTCCATTAGCTGCTTTCACTAATATGTAATCAGGTGACTCTGAATTCTCTGGCAGTTTGGAGGGATGTATCAGGGTCCATGATGCCCCTGAGTCACACAAGAATCTGACTTCCCTCCCTTCTACCATGAGTGTAACTTCTGGTTTCGTGTCTGCTAAATAGAGCTCTAAGCTCAATAGAGCCAAATCCAATATTTCATTTTCTTCACTATCCGTGACTTCCTGCACTACCTCTATTTCTTCTGTCACATTTTCTACTCCCTCTATCACATTCTCATTTGTCCCTTCTCTGCTATCCCTTTCTAGTGATTCCTGACTATCATGTAGTCAGTCCTCACCCTCCTTATCTTCCGTGGTTGCCTTCTTGTTTTTCTTGCAATCCCTTGCCAAGTGTCCCTTTTTACAGCATTTAAAACATTCACCCCTTTTCTTTTGCCCTTCAAAGTCCTCTGATCGTTGATCAAATTGTTTGTTTCCCTGGGCATTTCTCTTGCCCTTTTTCCCCAGACTGTACTACATAAACCTCTACTCCATCTACTACAGAAAATACTTGGGCTTTCTTCTTCTTTTTGCTATTAAAATGCCTTTCGGCATGCCTAGCATATTCAAGCAATGACTGTAACCTGCCTGTACGATGATCTACCATGTGTTTTGTAATAAAACTGCTTATGGGTGCAATACTGCCTTTCAAAAATGCATTCTTTAACTGCTGCTCATATGGGGAATCATGTGTCTGTTCTTCAGGAACCTGCATTCCACAGTGGTTATTAAAACATTCTAACAGTCTGGCATAATATCTGACAACAGTTTCATCTTCTTGTTGGATGCATTGGTTAATGCAAGTCCAGTCTGCCCTAGGCTTCCATTTCTTAGAGATTCGGTCTGTAAGACCTTTCACTCTGTTGTCTAACTCTGCGCTGCTATGTGGGAGGGGCTTGAACGCAGCGTCACGGGGATTCCAGTTGCCACTAATCATGTGCCAATCTGGCCCCACAATTTGTCTGACTACTTTTTCTATCTCTTCTCCATTTAAATTATAACTTAGCCTCATTCCTTGCAAATCTTCTAAGAACTTTCTGAAATTAACTTTTGGATGGGGAATTCCCTCAGTGGCTTTCCGGACGTCTTCCGGAGTCCAAGGTCTATACACTAGAATAGTTGGGTCCTGTCCTTCTTGTCCTGGCTGAGGATTAGGCAGTTCTATAAGTGGACATATTTCTTCCTCACTCATAGATTGTGAATTTCTACCCATTTGACATAACTAAATGACCCCTTTTAAGTTTCCTGCCCGTGTTCGAGACCTGGTCTCGATGGGATCTCTAATAAACGGTTTTGCTTTTGTAGTGTCTCTACTCACAGCGACAGCAGGATATCGCGGGGGTGGACTAACTTGTTCACTTGCCTCATATTCTGGTAAGGGAGGTGGAGGGGCTGATGCTATTACTAAATTATTGTCCTCCTTATCTGAAAACATTGCTTTTGAATTGTTATTCTTTTGTTCCCTTCGGTTTACTTCCTCAATCCACCTGTGTGCCTGAGGAATTCCTAATTGACGTTGCTTTTTTACCCGACCTTTAGAATCGGTCTTAAGCTGTTTGACAATTTTGACAAGCAAGGATTTTTCTAATTTACCATCAAATTCATACTTATTAACCCATTTTGAGTAGTATTTAATATTATCAGCACGCTGTGACTGCATGTATTTCGCGTCTTCGGTTAACGGCGGATTTTGGGACCTTTTTGTACAATTATTACCCATTTTGTTCTACCCTTTTAATCGTTACGTAACACCTTATTTTTTAATGTGGTACCACGGATGTTCTTATAGTCTCTTCAGAATGACTGCCTAACTGCTCTTTTTCCCTGATCTATGACAAGACAGTAATCTTTCTGTCCCTGACTCATAAACAAAGTTTCTAACAGAACAAATACAAATCTAGTCCCTGATCTAAAACAGAAAAAAGAAGGTAGATTCACCTTACCTGAGCCTTCGTGAATGATCACCTGGTTCGAGTAAACCCGTCCTTCAGTCGCAGATCAGAAAGTGGCTGGCCTCTTTTGTATGACAATTCAGTTGGAGGACATTTCAATTAAGAAGAACCGATGTGGTTTCTTCCCCGTATGGTTTCAAGCCATCTGGCCTGTCTGATCCGAGGCAAAGTGAGGATTTCCAGTCCAAAGGACCAATCTGTCAAAGGAAAAAACTTCAAAGACCAATACACGTAAGGTTCAGTTAAGGCACTTTTAATTTACTTGCCGCAAGGAGACAAAAACATGCATGTACAAGGATCTGTCTGACTACTAACAGGAAGTATGTTCATTCTTATACTGTTTTACAGGACATGGCCTTCTAAGCTGACGTAATCAAACACAACTTTTAGCATTGTTCTACAGCAGATGTTACTCAGATTTTCTGCTGACATGACGAGATTTGTGAGAAACTTTTGAGAAAAACAACCTGGCCTTGGTGACCATTAATCCGTATACAAGCGTCTATTGTACAGTGTTACATTTCAAGGTACTCTTCTAATTCAGATACAAGCAAATGCTGATTGCAGTTCATATTTTCAAGCAGGCTTTGTCATAATTATCTGCAACTTCTACAGCTGTGTATTTTCTCACAGCACAGCGGAACTTCTTGTCTAAGTTTCATACAAGTAGTATTGTTGTATTCATTATTTTCCTAATGCAAGCAGAAATCACCTGCTTCTCAGTAAATTTCCAAGGCAAAAGCGAGATTTTAGCTAACAATACAAGGTCAGAAAGCAACTGCCGTTTGTACATATTTATGCAGTATGACACAGAATAAATGTGTTAACCCTTTTCAAGCTCTAAATGCACTAAGCATATTACTAATACACACATTAACACATATTTTTCTGACAGAGGACCCAAAGCTAAAGTA
Source organism: Protopterus annectens (assembly GCF_019279795.1). NCBI lineage: Eukaryota > Metazoa > Chordata > Ceratodontiformes > Protopteridae > Protopterus > Protopterus annectens. The sequence continues at coordinate 1,871,064,882 of NC_056729.1, read as the reverse complement.
GTTAGCTGACGTCCTGTAACAGGGTCTCCTTTAATGGACGTTTCCAGTGTGCCAGGCAAGCAGATAGGGATTCAAGGTGTCTTCAGGAATTAGTCAGAGGTATTCCTTTGTACTAAATGCAGGGAGGGAGGACCCATGGCTAAAGTAGTTGGCTCAAGTCCTGTAACAGGGTCTCCTTTAATGGAAGTTTCCAGTGTGCCAGGCAAGCAGATAGGGATTCAAAGTATTTTCAGGAATTAGTCAGAGGTATTCCTTTGTACTAAATGCAGGGAGGGAGGACCCAGGGATAAAGTAGTTAGCTCAAGTCCTGTAACAGGGTCTCCTTTAATGGAATTTTCCAGTGCGCCAGGCAAGCAGATAGGGATTCAAGGTGTCTTCAGGAATTAGTCAGAGGTATTCCTTTGTACTAAATGCAGGGAGGGAGGACCCAGGGCTAAAGTAGTTAGCTCAAGTTCTGTAACTGGGTCTCCTTTAATGGAAGTTTCCAGTGTGCCAGGCAAGCAGATAGGGATTCAAGGTGTCTTCAGGAATTAGTCAGAGGTATTCCTTTGTACTAAATGCAGGGAGGGAGGACCCAGGGCTAAAGTAGTTAGCTCAAGTCCTGTAACAGGGTCTCCTTTAATGGAAGTTTCCCGTGTGCCAGGCAAACAGACAGGGATTCAAGGTGTCTTGAGGAATTAATCAGAGGTATTCCTTTGTACTAAATGCAGGGAGGGAGGACCCAGGGCTAAAGTAGTTAGCTCATGTCCTGTAATAGGGTCTCCTTTAATGGAAGTTTCCAGTGTGCCAGACAAACAGATACGGATTCAAGGTGTCTTCAGGAATTAGTCAGAGGTATTCCTTTGTACTAAATACTGGGAGAGAGGACCCAGGGCTAAAGTAGTTAGCTCAAGTCCTGTAACAGGGTCTCATTTAATGGAAGTTTCCAGTGTGCCGGGCAAGCAGATAGGGATTTAAAGTGTATTCAAGAATTAGTCAGAGGTATTCCTTTGTACTAAATGCAGGGAGGGTGGACCCAGGGCTAAAGTAGTTAGCTCAAGTCTTGTAACAAAGTCTCCTTTAATGGAAGTTTCCAGTGTACCAGGCAAGCAGACAGGGATTCAGTATGTCTTCAGGAATTAGTGAGAGGTGTTCCTTTGTACTAAATGCAGGGAGGGCGGACCCAGGGCTAAAGTAGTTAGCTCAAGTCCTGTAACAGGGTCTTTTTTAATGGAAGCTTCCAGTGTGCCAGGCAAGCAGATAGGGATTCATTGTGTCTTCATGAATTAGTCAGAGGTATTCCTTTGCACTAAATGCAGGGAGGGAGGACCCAGGGATAAAGTAGTTAGCTCATGTCCTGTAACAGGGTCTCCTTTAATGGAAGTTTCCAGTGCGCCAGGCAAGCATATAGGGATTCAGTGTGTCTGCAGGAATTAGTCAGAGGTATTCCTTTGTACTAAATGCAGGGAGGGAGGACCCAGGGATAAAGTAGTTTGCTCAAGTCCTGTAACAGGGTCTCATTTAATGGAAGTTTCCAGTGCGCCAGGCAAGCAGATAGGAATTCAAGGTGTCTTCAGGAATTAGTCAGAGGTATTCCTTTGTACTAAATGCAGGGGGGGAGGACCCAGGGCTAAAGTAGTTAGCTCAAGTCCTGTACCAGGGTCTCCTTTAATGGAAGTTTCCAGTGTGCCAGGCAAGTAGATAGGGATTCAAGGTGTCTTCAGGAATTAGTCATAGGTATTCCTTTGTACTAAACGCAGGGAGGGAAGATCCAGGGCTAAAGTAGTTAGCTCAAGTGTTGTTACAATGACTCCTTTAATGGAAGTTTCCAGTGTGCCAGGCAAGCAGATAGGGATTCAAGGTGTCTTCAGAAATTCGTCCTAGGTATTCCTTTGTACTAAATGCAGGGAGGGAGGATGTCAAAGGAAAAAATTTCAAAGACCAATACACGTAAGATTCAGTTAATGCACTTTTAATTTACTTGCCGCAAGGAGACAAAAACATTCAAGTACAAGGATTTGTCTAACTAGTAACAGGAAGTATGTTCATTCTTATACTGTTTTACAAGACATGGCCTTTTAAGCTGACATAATCAAACACAACTTTTGCTTTGTTTTACAGCAGATGTTACTCAGATTTTCTGCTGACATGACTAGATTTGTGAGAAACTTTTGAGAAAAACAACCTGGCCTTGGTGACCATTAATCTGTTTACAAGCGTCTATTGTACAGTGTTACATTTCAAGGTGCTCTTCTAATTCAGATACAAGCAAATGCTGATTGCAGTTCATATTTTCAAGCAGGCTTTGTCCTAATTATCTGTAGCTTCTACAGCTGTGTATTTTCTCACAGCACAGCGGAACTTCTTGTCTAAGTTTCATACAAGTAGTATTGTTCTATACATTATTTTCCTAACGCAAGCAGAAATCACTTGCTTTTCACTAAATTTCCAGGGCACAAGCAAGATTTTAGCTAACAATACAAGGTCAGAAAGCGACTGCAGTTTGTACAGATTTATGCAGTATGAAATAGAATAAATGTCTTAACCCTTTTCAAGCTCTAAAAGCAGTAAGCATATTACTAATACACAAATTAATACATATTTTTCTTACATTTCCCCCCTATTAATTCTTTTATTCTATTTTCAAGATAAGCATAAACAGTTTGTTTTCTTCTCCTAACCTCTTCCACTCAGGATTTGCAGTTAAGAGAGTCATTCAGTTTAAACTTATTAAACCATTTTCAGTCTTTTAACAGTTCTTCAGACTCAGTACTTTGATATAAGGTTTCAGAAACTGACATGTCTATAAAATCTTTAATCAGTCTTTTCATGCAGGGGATACCAAAACAAACACATACTCCCAGTAGGAGAATACCTACACAAATGGCAATCAGGATGTTCATTAGGATGGTACCCCCCCCCCCAAACCATTTCTGGAAAAAGTCGGTCACTGGGTTTGGGCCTGGTTTGGTCATAGCTGACACTTGCTGATTTACCTCAAGATGATTGTCTATCTTGTGTTTATGGTCAGGAATATATGAACAGCATTCTTCTTGGATTAAAGTGCAAGTACCACCTCTCGCTGCTAGGGTGAAGTCGAGAGCCATGCGGTTTTGGAGCACTACAGTTCTTATAGCGTTCATTTCATCAGTCACCAATTGGAGAGCAGAAAAAGTTGCGTTGCTCATTACTTCGAGAAGTTTCAACAGTTTTCTCAGCTCCCAGATCGATTTCACTGCTCCATATGCTGGTGATATGCCTGCCCACGATATAACGCTATCACTCAAGTCCATGTGTGTCAGTTCTTTGCCTATGGAATGATGGTCTTTCCAATGTGCATCGATTTGTCCCACTGGATTCACAGGTTTCTTGATGACTTCTTGGACATTTCGAATTTTTCCTCGGGGCAAAACTGCAGTGTGTCGTATGGCCGGAACCAGGTAACCCAAAAAACAACTGGCGGACCAATTCTCAGGAAACCATTTGTATGCCTTTCTGCCACATGCAAAATAACAGTCCTCTACTTTAGTAGTAACCTTGCTATGAATATACACTTGCCTTGCATGAAACATTTTTCTATCAATTATAGACAACTGCTTATAAAGAACAGAATTATGTTTTACTTCAATTGTTTTGTGCATCAATCCAAGAAATGAATCATAGCTTGTATTACAATAGAGATCTACATTGTTACCTTTAGTGTAACATTTATAAGGAACAATCACATTGCAATTGCTCCAACACACCTGAACAGTATAATTTTTATAAAAACACACAGTTCCTTTTTGTGGAATAGACAAGTGCAATGCTATTTTATCTTGTGATGTAATGGTTGATGTATCATAAATCAAGTTCTCCCAGGTCTCATTGACCCCTAGTCGGACCGTAGTCATCAATAACCCCCCACCGTATGCTGTCGGCAAAGCTGTGCAAATCCAGCAATTCGAAACATTGAAAGTCTCAGCATACACATATTTAATTGCCTGGTAAGTGTTAAAGTTTAGATGCCAGTTTATGAGTAATGCTTCATGTTTATTCAGGTCAGTCTGTGTGGCTGGGAAAAGAAAAGGCCACAACAAAAAGATTATTGTCACTAGTACAATTAACAGGATGATTATGCAATACTTCTGAGGAAAGGGTTGTTCTGCATTCCTGTTTCTTCTGGACTCTATCATTTTTGCTCTTGGCATGTAACAAGATTTTTGTCCAGTTCAAAGTTTTTAACTAATTTACAGTGCATCAGGTGGATCCAGGAGGCACGCTCCACGATTTTGACTGCAGTGGGTGTTGACAAAAGCACTTGATATGGACATTCCCACTTTGGAGATGCCCAGTTCTTCTTCTTAACTATCTTCAGCCAGATCCACGTTCCAGGGGACACTGCTACTTCTGACGGTCTGGTTCATTCTTTATCTGAAACAGAATTTAACTGCAACAAATGTTTAGAATTTTAAAAGTTTTGCATATACTCAGCTAATGTACTGTCAGCTTCCTGGTCTGCAGGCATGAGAGATTTCCACTGAGGTATATAATAAGCCCTTCCAAAGAGTTTTTCGAAAGGGGTCAATCCTTTTGCATTTGGAACAGTTCTCATGCTCAACAGTGCCAGTGGCAGACAGTACACCCAATTTCTCTGTGTTTCTGTTATTAACTTTCTTAGCTTACTTTTTAAAATCCCATTATGCCTCTCTACTAGCCCTGCAGATTGTGGGTGATACGCACAATGATTTTTTTAAAGAAATGCCAAAATGTCTACTTAACTGCTGTATGGTCTGGTTCACGAAGTGTGTGCCGTTGTCACTGTAGATCCTTTCCAGAATGCTGAATCTAGGGATGATTTCTTTAACAAGAACTTTGGCCACAGCCATAGCATCTAGATTTTTAGTCGGAAAGGCTTCCACCCATCTGGAAAAACATATCTACAATGACAAGACAATACTTATTATTTTCACATTTATTCAACTCTACGAAATCCATACAGATAGTATGAAATGGATACAGTGGTGTAGGGAAACACTCTTGCTTGGGCTTTAGCGCCCCTTGTGCATGATGTTTATTACAAACGTGGCATACTGCACAGAATTTCTTAGAGTAATTTGAGAAGCCATATGTCGTGAACACTTGGTTCACCAGCTGTACCATCCCCCCTGTTGAGACATGGCACTGCCCATGGCTCAACAAAGCTGCATATCTAAACAAATTAGATGGCAATATCGGTTTCCTTTCTTTAGAGATGTACAGCCCCTTTTCTAGAAGTGCTCCTCATTTTACCCATCTTTGTTTTTCAGCTTGCGTAGTAAGTATTTGCATTGTCTTTAACATTTCTAAGTCTAAAATCTCAGAGGGTTGTAATTCCTCATTCAAAATAAATGCTTCTGAAGCTGCCTGCTTTGCAGCTGTATCAGCTCTTGCATTACCTTTTGAAATCCTATCCTGTTGCTTAGTATGAGATGTGCATTTACAAATAGCTACTTTCTGAGGTAACTGAATAGATTCTAAAAGATTTAAAATAAACTGTGCATGATTGATTGATTTGCCAGTAGATGTTATCATTCCTCGATTTTTCCACTGTTGCGCAAAAACATGTACAGTAGAAAAAGCGTACTGGCTGTCAGTAAAAATGTTCACACATTTACCCTTTGCTAAGGTACATGCCCGTGTCAAGGCAATCAATTCTGCTGCCTGTGCAGATAAACTGTGTGGTAAAGATTTCACTTCTATAATGTCAGTATCAGAAACTACTGCATATCCTACTAGGTTCTGTCCTGCAGGACCCCTTTTGCACGAGCCATCCACGTAGTATGTCACCTCGGCATCATCCAAGGGGACATCCGTAAGAACTTTTCTAGGCAGTGTCTTTTGCTCAATCACCTGCAGGCAGCTATGTGGTGTGCCATCTGCAGGGGTTGGGAGCAAGGTAGAAGGGTACAAAGTCATACATCGTTCAATTGTCATATGAGGTTGGCTCAACAATATAGTCATACAGGAAAGATGCCTAGCAGGGGAAAGATATGCTACCTTCTCTTGCATTAAAATAATCTCAACTGCTTGAGGCACTCTCAATGTGAGAGGGTGGAACAACACTACTGAGGCCGAAGACTGTACTGCCATTGCAGCTGCAACTACTGCTTGTACACAGTGAGGTAAAGACCGTGTCACTGGGTCCAGTTGTGATGAATAATAAGCAATGGGGCGTTGCTTGTCCCCATGCTGCTGTGTTAACACTGATGTCATGTAACTTTGCTTACAATCTACAGTTTGGAAAAAACGTTTATGATAGTTTGGTAATCCCAAAACTAATGAGAATGCTATTAACTGTTTCAGTTTGTAGAAAGCAGATTCTGCTTCTGGTGTCCATTGTAACAAATCCTGTGCTGCCATAGGCTTTTTATAAATCAGGTTAGTCAGCGGTGCAGATTTCAGGGCATAGTTTGGAATCCAACTCCAACAAAAATTAGTCGTACCCAGGAAGGACATCATTTCCTTCTTGGTGGTGGGTTTTGGTGCTTGCAAAATCGCTATTTTTCTGTCCTCATCTAATGTCCTACCCTTCTTGGATATTACATATCCTAGGTATTTAACATGTTTTTTCCAAAGCTGCAGTTTATTTTTGTTTACTTTATGTCCTTCAGTGGCTCAAAATTGTAATAGCGCCATAGTATCTTTTTTACAATCTTGCTGGGTGGGGGCCGCTAGCAGGATATCATCAACATAAAGCAAAATCTGACTACTTCTTGGTGGGGTAAATCCCGTTAAGTTGCTTGCCATTTCTTGTGAGAATATCGTTGGACTTTCACAATACCCCTATGGTAGTCACGTATATGTATACCTTTTCCCCTGAAATGTGAATGCAAACCAATGCTGGCTGTCAGGGTGTATCGGTATCAAAAAGAGCGCATTGCTGATATCTACCACAGAAAAAATATTTCTGTTGAGGTTTTAAATCATTCAACAGGGTGTGTGGGTCTGGCACCATAGGTGCCCTTGGTATTACTGCGTCATTTACAGCTTGTAAATCTTTGACCATACGCCACTCTCCATTCGCTTTATTAACAGGAAATAAGGGTGTATTACATGGTGAATCAGGAGATTCCACCAGCACCCTTTCCTTAAGTAAAGCTGCTATAATAGGTTTGATTCCTACCTCTGCATCTTTTCTTAAGGGATGCTGTCTTTTTTGTGGTCTAAATGCTGACTTTGGCGTAATAGTAACTGGTCCTGGTGTACGAATAAGTCCTACATCTGATTTTCCTGTTGACCAGAGAGTTTCTGGTATATTCTGTAAGGCATTCTCTTCCTCTTTTAATAGGAGTGCTAATCAACTGTCCTTGCTAGACTGCAAGTGTACAGCTGGGCGGGTCTGAGTTATCCCATTCAACTTCTGCATTTGTATTCCCTGTTCTGACAGTTCTAACTCTGTCTGTTTCTCCCATCTCGTGACTTTTTCTCCCGAGTCTACCCATCTCACATTTTTGTCCTTAGTAAAGCTAACATGTGGTAATCGATTAGATTTGTAAAGTGCAAAGAACTCCTGGGGCAATGAACAGCTGACTACACTGTTCCCTTCTGTGTCCCAGTACAGATTACGCAACATCAATCTGTTTGCATGATTTCTAAACAATTCTTGCTTATATTCCTTACCAGGTCCTGGTGTGTTACAATAATAGAGAGGACAGTGCAACAAATGTTGTCTATCAATGTCAAGGGAGGGGAACTTGCTGATGGCTACATTCATCAACTCTTCGGTCACTGCCCCTGGACCAGTCATAACCAAGTCCTGGCTGTACCAATAAAATATTTCACCCTCCGGTTGCACTGCAAAGGTATCAATTTGTTGCTGTGCTTCCATACCCTGCATAGTCGGAACTACTGCTATACCAAATAGCTGCATAAGGTCTCTGCTGAAGAGGTTTACTGGGCATTTTGCAGAAACAATGATTTTGCTTTTCTGGGTTAATCCTGAAACAGGATCAGTTATCACAATATTATGGGAGAGGGGCTCCCGATACAGCTGTCCATTAGCTGCTTTCACTAATATGTAATCAGGTGACTCTGAATTCTCTGGCAGTTTGGAGGGATGTACCAGGGTCCGTGATGCCCCTGAGTCATACAAGAATCTGACTTCCCTCCCTTCTACCATGAGTGTAACTTCTGGTTTCGTGTCTGCTAAATAGAGCTCTAAGCTCAATAGAGCCAAATCCAATATTTCATTTTCTTCACTACCTCTATTTATTCTATCACATTTTCTACTCCCTCTATCACATTCTCATTTGTCCCTTCTCTGCTATCCCTTTCTAGTGATTCCTGACTATCATGTAGTCAGTCCTCACCCTCCTTATCTTCCATGGTTGCCTTCTTGTTTTTCTTGCAATCCCTTGCCAAATGTCCCTTTTTACCGCATTTAAAACATTCACCCCTTTTCTTTCGCCCTTCAAAGTCCTCTGATCGTTGATCAAATTGTTTGTTTCCCTGGGCATTTCTCTTACCCTTTTTCCCGGACTGTACTACATAAACCTCTGCTCCATCTTCTACAGAAAATACTTGGGCTTTCTTCTTCTTTTTGCTATTAAAATGCCTTTCTGCATGCCTAACATATTCAAGCAATGACTGCAATCTGCCTGTACGGTGATCTACCATGTGTTTTGTAATAAAACTGCTTATGGGTGCAATACTGCCTTTCAAAAATGCATTCTTTAACTGCTGCTCATATGGGGAATCGTGTGTCTGATCTTCAGGAACCTGCATTCCACAGTGGTTATTAAAACATTCTAACAGTCTGGCATAATATCTGTCAACAGTTTAATCTTCTTGTTGGATGCATTGGTTAATGCAAGTCCAGTCTGCCCTAGGCTTCCATTTCTTAGAGATTCGGTCTGTAAGACCTTTCACTCTGTTGTCTAACTCTGCGCTGCTATGTGGGAGGGGCTTGAACACAGCGTCACAGGGATTCCAGTTGCCACTAATCATGTGCCAATCTGGCCCCACAATTTGTCCGACTACTTTTTCTACCTCTTCTCCATTTAAATTATAACTTAGCCTCATTCCTTGCAACTCTTCTAAGAACTTTTGGATGGGGAATTCCCTCAGTGGCTTTCCGGATGTCTTCCGGAGTCCAAGGTCTATACACTAGAATAGTTGGGTCCTGTCCTTCTTGTCCTGGCTGAGGATTAGGTAGTTCTATAAGTGGACATATTTCTTCCTCAATCATAGATTGTGAATTTCTACCCATTTGACATAACTAAATGACCCCTTTTAAGTTTCCTGCCCGTGTTCGAGACCTGGTCTCAACAGGATCTCTAATAAACGGTTTCGCTTTTGTAGTGTCTCTACTCACAGCGACAGCAGGATATCGCGGGGGTGGACTAACTTGTTCACTTGCCTCATATTCTGGTAAGGGAGGTGGAGGGGCCAATGCTATTACTAAGTTATTGTCCTCCTTATCTAAAAACATTGCTTTTGAATTGTTATTCTTTTGTTCCCTTCGGTTTACTTCCTCAATCCATCTGTGTGGCTGAGGAATTCCTAATTGACGTTGCTTTTTTACCCGACCTTTAGAATCGGTCTTAAGCTGTTTGACAAGTTTGACAAACAAGGATTTTTCTAATTTACTATCAAATTCATACTTATTAACCTATTTTGAGTAGTATTTAATATTATCAGCACGCTGTGACTGCATGTATTTCACGTCTTCGGTTAACGACGGATTTTGGGACCTTTTTGTACAATTATTACCCATTTTGTTCTACCCTTTTAATTGTTACATAACACCTTATTTTTTAATGTGGTACCACGGATGTTCTTATAGTCTCTTCAGAATGACTGCCTAACTACTCTTTTTCCCTGATCTATGACAAGACAGTAATCTTTCTGTCCCTGACTCATAAACAAAGTCTCTAACAGAACAAATACAAATCTAGTCCCTGATCTAAAACAGAAAAAAGAAGGTAGATTCACCCTACCTGAGCCTTCGTGAATGATCTCCTGGTTTGAGTAAACCCGTCCTTCAGTTGCAGATCAGAAAGTGGCTGGCCTCTTTTGTATGACAATTCAGTTGGAGGACATTTCAATTAAGAAGAACCGATGTGGTTTCTTCGCCGTATGGTTTCAAGCCACCTGGCCTGTCTGATCCGAGGCAAAGTGAGGATTTCCGGTCCAAAGGACCAATCCGTCAAAGGAAAAAACTTCAAAGACCAATACACATAAGGTTCAGTTAAGGCACTTTTAATTTACTTGCCGCAAGGAGACAAAAACATGCAAGTACAAGGATCTGTCTGACTACTAACAGGAAGTATGTTCATTCTTATACTGTTTTACAGGACATGGCCTTCTAAGCTGACGTAATCAAACACAACTTTTAGCATTGTTCTACAGCAGATGTTACTCAGATTTTCTGCTGACATGACGAGATTTGTGAGAAACTTTTGAGAAAAACAACCTGGCCTTGGTGACCATTAATCCGTATACAAGCGTCTATTGTACAGTGTTACATTTCAAGGTACTCTTCTAATTCAGATACAAGCAAATGCTGATTGCAGTTCATATTTTCAAGCAGGCTTTGTCGTAATTATCTGTAACTTCTACAGCTGTGTATTTTCTCACAGCACAGCGGAACTTCTTGTCTAAGTTTCATACAAGTAGTATTGTTCTATTCATTATTTTCCTAATGCAAGCAGAAATCACCTGCTTCTCAGTAAATTTCCAAGGCAAAAGCAAGATTTTAGCTAACAATACAAGGTCAGAAAGCAACTGCCGTTTGTACAGATTTATGCAGTATGACACAGAATAAATGTGTTAACCCTTTTCAAGCTCTAAATGCACTAAGCATATTACTAATACACACATTAATACATATTTTTCTGACAGAGGACCCAAGGCTAAAGTAGTTAGCTGAAGTCCTGTAACAGGGTCTCCTTTAATGGAAGTTTCCAGTGTGCCAGGCAAGCAGATAGGGATTCAAGGTGTCTTCAGGAATTAGTCAGAGGTATTCCTTTGTACTAAATGCAGGGAGGGAGGACCCATGGCTAAAGTAGTTGGCTCAAGTCCTGTAACAGGGTCTCCTTTAATGGAAGTTTCCAGTGTGCCAGGCAAGCAGATAGGGATTCAAAGTATTTTCAGGAATTAGTCAGAGGTGTTCCTTTGTACTAAATGCAGAGAGGGAGCACCCAGGGCTAAAGTAGTTAGCTCAAGTCCTGTAATAGGGACTCCTTTAATGGAAGTTTCCAGTGTGCCAGGCAAGCAGATAGGGATTCCAGGTGTCTTCTGGAATTAGTCAGAGGTATTCCTTTGTACTAAATGCAGGGAGGGAGGACCCAGGGCTAATGTAGTTAGCTCAAGTCCTGTAACAGGGTCTCATTTAATGGAAGTTTCCAGTGTGCCAGGCAAGCAGATATAGATTCAAGGTGTCTTCAGGAGTTAGTCAGAGATATTCCTTTGTACTAAATGCAGGGAGGGAAAACCCAGGGCTAAAGTAGTCAGCTAAGTCCTGTAAAAGGGTCTCCTTTAATGGAAGTTTCCAGTGTGCCAGGCAAGCAGATAGGGATTTAAAGTGTCTTCAGGAATTAGTCAGAGGTATTCCTTTGTACTAAATGCAGGGAGGGAGGACCCAGGGCTAAAGTAGTTAGCTCAAGTCCTGTAAAAGGGTCTCCTTTAATGGAAGTTTCCAGTGTGCCAGGCAAGCAGATAGGGATTCAAAGTGTCTTCAGGAATTAGTCAGTGGTATTCCTTTGTACTAAATGCAGGGAGGGAGGACCCAGGGCTAAAGTAGTTAGCTCAAGTCCTGTAACAGGGTCTCCTTTAATGGAAGTTTCCAGTGTGCCAGGCACACGGATAGGGATTCAAGGTCTCTTCGGGAATTAGTCAGAGGTATTCCTTTGTACTAAATGCAGGGAGGGAGGACCCAGGGCTAAAGTAGTTTGCTCAGATCCTGTAACAGGGTCTCCTTTAATGGAAGTTTCCTGTGTGCCAGGCACACAGATAGGGATTCAAGGTGTCTTCAGGAATTAGTCAGATGTATTCCTTTGTACTAAATGCAGGGGGGGAGGACCCAGGGCTAAAGTAGTTAGCTCAAGTCCTGTAACAGGGTCTCTTTAATGGAAGTATCCAATGTGCCAGGCAAGCAGATAGGGATTCAAAGTGTCTTCAGGAATTAGTCAGAGGTATGCCTTTGTACTAAATGCAGGGAGGGAGGACACAGGGCGAAAGTAGTTAGCTGAAGTCCTGTAACAGGGTCTCCATTAATGGAAGTTTCCAGTGTGCCAGGCAAGCAGAGAGGGATTCAAGGTGTCTTCAGGAATTAGTCAGAGGTATTACTTTGTACTAAATGCAGGGAGGGATTCCCAGGGCTAAAGTAGTTAGCTCAAGTCCTGTAACAGGGTCTCCTTTAATGAAAGTTTCCAGTGTGCCAGGCAAGCAGAGAGGGATTCAAGGTGTCTTCTGGAATTAGTCAGAGGTATTCCTTTGTACTAAATGCAGGGAGGGAGGACCCAGGGCTAAAATAGTCAGCTCAAGTCCTGTAACAGGGTCTCCTTTAATGGAAGTTTCCAGTGTGCCAGGCAAGGAGATAGGGATTCAAGGTGTCTTCAGGAATTAGTCAGAGGTATTCCTTTGTACTAAATGCAGGGGGGGGGAGGACCCAGGGCTAAAGTAGTTAGCTCAAGTCCTGTAACAGGGTCTCCTTTCATGGAAGTTTCCAGTGTGCCAGACAAACAGATAGGTATTCAAGGTGTCTTCAGGAATTAGTCAGAGGTATTCCTTTGTACTAAATACTGGGAGAGAGGACCCAGGGCTAAAGTAGTTAGCTCAAGTCCTGTAACAGGGTCTCCTTTAATGGAAGTTCCCAGTGTGCCAGGCAAGCAGATAGGGATTCATGGAATCTTCAGGAATTAGTCAGAGGTATTCCTTTGTACTAAATGCAAGGAGGGAGGACCCGGGGCTAAAGTTGTTAGCTCAAGTCCTGTAACAGGGTCTCCTTTAGTGAAAGTTTCCAGTGTGCCAGGCAAGTAGATAGGGATTCAAGGTGTCTTCAGGAATTAGTCAGAGGTATTCCTTTGTACTAAATGCAGGGAGGGACGACCAGGGCTAAAGTAGTTAGCAGCTTCCTATAGTTCATATCAGTAAGCAGCTTCCTATAATAACTGTACATTGTAGTTCATATCAGTAAGCAGCTTCCTATAATAACTGTACATTGTAGGTCATATCAGTAAGTAGCTTCCTATAATAACTGAACATTGTAGTTCATATCAGTAAGCAGCTTCCTGTAATAACTGTACATTGTAGTTCATATCAGTAAGCAGCTTCCTGTAATAACTGTACATTGTAGTTCATATCAGTAATTAGCTTCCTATAATAAATGTACATGGTAGGTCATATCAGTAAGTAGCTTCCTATAATAACTGAACATTGTAGTTCATATCAGTAAGCAGCTTTCTGTAATAACTGTACATTGTAGTTCCTATCAGTAAGTAGCTTCCTATAATAACTGAACATTGTAGTTCATATCAGTAAGCAGCTTCCTATAATAACTGTACATTGTAGTTCATATCAGTAAGCAGCTTCCTATAATAACTGTACATTGTAGTTCATATCAGTAAGCAGCTTCCTATAATAACTGTACATTGTAGTTCATATCAGTAAGCAGCTTTCTGTAATAACTGTACATTGTAGTTCCTATCAGTAAGTAGCTTCCTATAATAACTGAACATTGTAGTTCATATCAGTAAGCAGCTTTCTGTAATAACTGTACATTGTAGTTCCTATCAGTAAGTAGCTTCCTATAATAACTGAACATTGTAGTTCATATCAGTAAGCAGCTTCCTATAATAACTGTACATTGTAGTTCATATCAGTAAGCAGCTTCCTGTAATAACTGCACATTGTAGTTCATATCAGTCAGCAGCTTCCTATAATAACTGTACATTGTAGTTCATAACAGTAAGCAGCTTCCTATAATAACTGTACATTGTAGGTCATATCAGTAAGCAGCTTCCTATAATAACTGTACATTGTAGTTCATATCAGTAAGCAGCTTCCTGTAATAACTGTACATTGTAGTTCATATCAGTAAGCAGCTTCCTATAATAACTGTACATTGTAGTTCATATCAGTAAGCAGCTTCCTATAATAACTGTACATTGTAGTTCATATCAGTAAGCAGCTTCCTATAATAACTGTACATTGTAGTTCATATCAGTAAGCAGCTTTCTATAATAACTGAACATTATAGTTCATATCAGTCAGCAGCTTCCTATAATAACTGTACATTGTAGTTCATATCAGTCAGCAGCTTCCTATAATAACTGTACATTGTAGATCATATCAGTAAGCAGCTTTCTATAATAACTGTACATTGTAGTTCATATCAGTAAGCAGCTTTCTATAATAACTGTACATTGTAGTTCATATCAGTAAGCAGCTTCCTATAATAACTGAACACTGTAGTTCATAAATGTGTTTATCTGCTTTGCGTAATTCTGAGCAAGTTGTTTGTTTTACCAGAGAGGGAACTGGGAAAATTGAAAAATTAGGCTAGGCTTCTCAGTGATCTCAAAGACTGTATGTCTGGTAACTATCTACGAGGCTATAGCAGGGGGATACTTTACAATGATTCACATACATAAATTTCTCCGTTGGTTGCTCTGTTTGCTGAGGTTATTTAAGTATTATTTATGATTAGCATTGTAACTCACAACTCATGGTCCTAGGTTCACTTCTGACCTGTATTTGCAGCCATTTCCCACTCTCGTACACTGGTACGCATTTGCCACTCTCATACATTGGTACCCATTTGCCTCTCTCGTACATTGGATTATGGCCTAATAAGAAGTTGTGTCTGGCTTCAAGCAGGGAGATTGTAGGCCTGAGTCCTACCATGATGTTTAACAAAGACTAGTTTTACGAGTGCAGCTTCGAGTTAGTCTAGTAGTAAGTGCAGCTCATTTAGGGAATCAGTTGTTAAGGATCTGTTTTTTGTAGCACAGTGATAGATTCCCTCGTCTTCTAACTGGCAGCATTGCAACTGTGAGAAAGTTTTCAAACCAGGTAGTAGTCCTGGGTAATACAAAAATTGGGCTAGGCTTCTCAGTGGTCTCCTTAAATGTATGCCTAGCAGGTACCTAATTAACTCCCAGATATTATTCTGATGTGTATTTTCATTATATAATGCATATTTGTGTTCCTTGTTCAGGTTAACCATGCATGTATAGGACTTGTCATCATTTATAGATTGTTAAGGTAAAACTGTGAGTGCTAACTTGCATTTCCATGTATTAAAAAGAGTGATGGCCATCTGAGGTCCTGTTTTGTAGTCTCATCACATGCCAGAATAGTGTAGTGCTTTAGAAGAAACCAGAGTGATCTTTTACAAGTTTGTTTTATATTTTAGTCATTCTCTATAAAAGGTCCTGGCAGAAAAAAGAAAGCAGAATGCTCGCTTGATGTTTATAGTATCCTGCTAGTGAAGTTAGTTTTAGATAATTATTCTGGGATGCAGTAGTGTTGATAGTGAGACTTCTGCTGCAGAAGACCTGACATCAATACCAACTTCCAGGGCCTCCCTCAATGGACGTCAGTATATCTGTGGTATGAGGGACATCTGTCTGTACCTTGTTCAGTACTGACCATTGTCACTCCACTGATTTAACCCAACTCTTAAGTACTGATAAGTATTCCCTTAGGGAAATAATATTTATTTATTTATGTTGCAGCCATTGTTGTGACATTTCTTATTTAGTAGTGGCTTTATGACATCACTTATTGCTGCTGCTGTTCTGTTGTGGGTTAATAGTTGCTGGGCATCATGTTTGATGTCATTATTTAAAGCGACCAACTATATCTTTTATAAAAAGCTAATTTCCTGGCCATACTTTCATAGTCAGTATTCTATCTGGGCATACAGCAAAACATTTCTTCTTGCACCCATTGTGTCATTGTGTGAGCTTCATTCAGAAGACCATCAGATAGAAAGAAAATCTCTCAGACCACTTGAAACAGAAACAGAACTGCCCCTTTTCTATGGCTGCCATTGAATCAACCAAGATTGTCCGTGGATGTACCACAAAAAAAAAAAGAAAAGAAAAAAATAGCCATGCGAGAAAGGGCACATAGCATGTTTGATTACCTACTCGGTGATTATTAATACCTTCTCGAAGTTTAAGTATGTTGGGGCCATTCAGATGCTTTTGTGGCCCAGGTACTTGGTACCTGCTTGTACTCACATCTCTGGTGATGCATCTCAGTATTCTACCGTTCTATTGGAAGAAATCACATCTCCAGCCTGGCTTAATGGGCCAGAAGGCTGGAGCCCTTACTGTTACCCAGGTAACCCGGGTTCAATTGGCTAGCCCATCCCTGAAGGAGACAGTCATTCATGTACAGGAATGAAGCAAGCATGGCCACTTACCTCTGCTGGTATGGGGGGGGGGTACTGGAACAAACAGGAAGTATGACATTTCTCCTTTGAGGAATGGGGAAACCACTTTCCGTGTTTCAGAAGTGTAGTGAGAATGGTTCATTGCATGGCCCCCTTTCACTCCCCAACTGCAGAAACCACAGGGAAATGTAAGGCTATGCAGTAAACCTTTGACCCACTTCTAATGGCTGCCAAAGTGGTGGCCCCTCTCAGCTTGCTCTTCCTGTCATGTAAAATAAATAATACAATTGGCCAGGAAGAAGGGGACAGCTGAAGTTGACAGGTAGTGGGTGCAAAGAGTTTATTTAAAAAAAACATCTTTCAGCTGTTATTTGATTCAAATCCCTTTCTGTGTTGGCATGCTTCCTGTGTTTTAGGACAGTATATCTTTGGTTCTTGTATGTATGGCTGTCCACAACTTACATCCTTAAGTTATTAGTGCATGCCAGTGACTGGAGACTTCAAAGGACATTGTTCCCATAAACAGCAGGCCCAGACCACCCAAATCCCAAATCTCAGATATCTGCTATCTCAGCCCCAGAACACCCAAATTTCAGATATCGACTATGTTGTTTGAACCCGAACCATATGATAATTTTCCCTACTCCCTGCCAAGTTCTCTTTGTAAGACTTGCTGTGTATGGCACAATATTTCATGTTCTTACTTAACTAGCTGCACCCTGACACATTGCAACCATCAGTTTCAGGAATTCACAACCAAAAAGGATGAGGGAAAACAACTACTCTTATGGAACATGATTTTTCATCATAGGTTCTTGGTTCATAGGTAGGTACCAGGCTATCGGCCCTGGGGCCTATACAAGCCCAGCCAAAAAGATACCCAGATGTGAACAAACTGACTTTTACAAAACAGATGTCCTCTCCCTTTTCTTATATGCCAGACACTGAGGTCACCTTTTCCTTTCCCTCCCCACAAAAGAATGTCTTTAATTACTATTATTCCCAGATTGTCCATCTGAGAATACAGTAGTTCACTGATGAATATGATATTTCTTACGTGCGGAGTTGTGTTGTACACATAGTGACTTCAGGTTTACACTTCTCGGACTTCCTTGCCGCTGTTCTAGGACTTGTTTTAAGTTGGCAGTACTTGGTCATTTTTCTTTTCATTATTAATTTCCAGGCAGAGATGCCCTTCACTGTAGGCTTGTTTCCAGTGCACAGTATTTAATGTGGCTTCCACAACTTTCAGGGTAAAGTATTAGGTATCAGTAGGCATACACATGTGGGCTTGAGACGTGAAAATTGTCTAATAATCTTTATAATCTTTTTAATTTGTGTGTGTGTGTGCACATGCGTGTGTGAGTGTGTGTGTGTGTGTGTGTGTGTGTGTGTGTGTGCGCGTGCGTGTGTGTTTGCATACGTGTGTGTGTGTGTGTGTGTGCGTGTGCGCATGTGCGTGTGTGCATGTTCGTGTGTGTGTGTGCGCGTGTGTGTGGGTTTGCACGTACGTGTGTGTGCGTGTGTGTGTCCATGTGCGCATGTGCGTGTGTGCGTGTGCGTGTGTGCGTGTGTGTGTGCACATGCGTGTGTGCACGTGTGTGTGTGTAAGTGTGTGTGTGAGTGTGTGTGTGGGCGCGCGCGTGCGTGCATATGTGTGTGTTCATGTATGTGTGTGGTTCCAGTGCTTTGTTTGCTGATGGATATCAAAAAACATGGCTAATAATAATAATAACAATAATAATAATAACAATAATAACAATAATAATAATAATAACAATAATAACAATAATAATAATAATAATAATAATAATAATAATAATAATAATAATAATAATAATAATAACAATAATAATAATAATAATAACAATAGTAATAATAATAATAATAATAATAACAAGGCCCTACTGACATTTTCACTCCTCACTGGAAAGATGTGGGTGTATGCATTCCCTCAGATTTTTTGTCTCTACTTCTTTCTCCATTTAACTAAAAGCCTAAGTAATATAAAACCATGGATCATGTTAGTACTGTGCAAATGCTGTAATTTCATGCTAAGGGGGGGCAACAGTTAACATTGTCACCTCACAGCAAGAGGTTCTCTGGTTCAATTCTCAGCTGGGGTGTCTTCTGTGTTGGGTTTGCATGTTCTCCCTGCATTTACTTGGGTTTCTGATGGGTACTCCGGTTTCCTCCCACAATCCAACAACATGCGTCTGGAGGGTTTCACCCCGAACCTCCGCTGAAAATAAGCTCTGTCCTAGTCGCTCTTTCCTGATCAACAAATGTTAAATAAAAATATGACAGTTACATTGTTCATTTTTCATCATCTTAAATATCACTGATGATGTATATTTTTATTCTGATTATTGACTCCTTTGTTTTAGATTGTGAGGAGGGTTACCTAGCTACCATGGTGGCAATCCACTGAGCACAGAAGAAGTCAGTCAGGAGTGGGGGGGAGGTTGTTGACAGCCTTCGCTTGCCTTTGACACTCATGTGTTGCTTAAAGTAGTAGGAAAACTTTCTACATTGCCCACCTGATCATGAAGGATTTACATCTATCAAGGAGAGGTCATCGTCCCCTGTACTCATCACCATTAGACCTATGATTGAGTACAATGCCCCATTCGGAATGTATCTGACCCGACACAACCACAAGGGAGACTTTAACCTTGACCACGGTTATTAATAGAACGTGCTGGAGGGACAAATATGGGGATAAATAGATTTGGCCATAAATAACCCCAGTACTTGAATGTTTTGCCCCCTGCTGCAGTGGCAGCTATCATGTACTTATCGTGTACATACCAAGAATTAACAATATGTTCAGAAAGTTAGAGCAGAGTGGTTGGTCTCAGTGTGCTTGGCCTTTTAGCATTATGTAGTACAAGGCGGCTTTCACTGTACATATATGTTTGGTCAAATGGGTGTGAGTGTTAAAGTGGAAATGATCAACAGGAATAGTGGATGGATGTGCATTATGCTCATATAATCAAGTCCCTTTAAATACATGGTTATGCTACCTGTCAATTGGAACTTGAAAAGATACACTTGATAACCCTCACATTACTGTAATTGTAATGGTTTATGTGAAACAATCATGTCCATCTTGCTCTTATCATGAGGGTGTTGGTTATGTAATAGACCCACTTCATCTCCATAGCTGCCGGGATGGTTGCTATTGCTGTCATTAAGGCTGTTTAACCCTGATGATATACAACCAATCACAGAGAGCTCAAAGATGATGTACCACCAATCACAGAGAGTTCAGAGATGATGTACTACCAATCACAGAGAGTTCATAAATGATGTATCACCAATCACAAAGAGTTCAGAGATGATATACCACCAATCACACAGAGCTTAGACATAGCCCTTCAACCTGTTTTTATTTATTTTATTTATTAGCGTTTGTTTACTGGGAAAGTCCATCTGGGATACCTCTTTTCAGCAGAGGTCTGGGAAAAAAGCTCCACATATACATACAGTTGAGGTAAGGTTAAGGCTTCATAACAAAATCTACAGATACATACAGTTGCAAAAATTGATTAAAACACCATCACAAAAATACAATAGTAGTAAACGAATGGAGTTACACAATTAAATTAGTAGGTCTATAAGTGGAAGCATTCTAATAAATAAAGCAAGATAAATGAAGTTATTATTTGAAGAGAGAGGTAGAGATGTGAGTAGATAGAAAAGGTAAAAATATGAGAAGGCAGTTAATCCAGATGAGTGGAATATGGGATGGATCTAAGATAAAAGATGGATCATTCTTTTATATAGAAAAACATGGTAAGTTTTGGGGAATAATACACAGATGAAAGAAAAGTGGCAATAGGGTAAGGTCATTATAAGAAGTAGGGTTATCCTGGGGTATGGCAACAGCTAAGCAATGAGTTTGAGAGATATTATTTAATCTCATGTTTTAAGTTGGAAATGAGCACTCCATAGTTGTGCCACATAGTTAATATAAAGTGAGTCAACTGAAGAATTTGCAGATATAGTGATAAGTAGCAGAGACTAATTACTGGATCTTAAAGATCTTGTAGGTGAGTGATAGTCAAAGAGTGTTTTTCAGGTCAGGACAGTTTTCTGGTTGATATCAAAGTGTGTATGTGCAGTGATTAGTTGAGAATAGATAAGTTGATTTCGGAGTTCCAACCATTTCAATGTTTTAGACAAAGCCAATGAGGAGAGAAGGAAGAAAACTTAAAGGCAAATGTTGCTACTTAATTGTGGCATGAGTTAAGCTTAGCTTTTTAGTTTCTGTTTAGGTTAGTGAATATGGGGGCGGGCACATCTAGTAAAGCTGGTAATAAGTAAGTGAATGCTATTTTTTTCAGATTAATCTTGTTGAAGTAATTTTTGGTTATATATAAGGTTCCTAATTTTTGATAGCATTTTATTACATATGTCAGATGATGGTCAAAGTTTAAATTATCATTGATTAGAAACCAATTAGTTTGGTCTAAGATAGTTCCAATCGGGTATTGTCTTTTGAGAAGATGGTAAAGAACTACTTTTGTTCAAGAATATTTTTGATGGTAAAGAGCAAAACTTTAGTTTGATTGGGGTTGAAAAGGAGTTTGAATTAGATAACCAGGATTCAATTGCGGAGAAGGAGGAGATTAAGTCTTGATTGAATTTATGGAGCACAGAGACAGTCAGGGCTGTGCAGATAAGGGTAAGCCATCTATATATTGTATAACTGAAAAATCTTTTCAGGGAGTGTAGAGTGAGTTAGTATATATGTTGAAGAGAAGTGGGCCAAGGATGGATCCCTAAGGCACATCCGTGGAGAGGGGTAGGAAGAATGAATATGTGTGTTGCCACTTTACAAGTCTAACAGAGAGGTAGTTGTGGAATCATTATAGAAAAGAATGAGAAACGTTTAGGGAGGAGTTCTGACAGGAGTTTTTGATAGGGAACAGAAACAAATGTTTTATAAAAATCAAGAAAGACAGCAGAATCTATGTGGCCATTATTCCTTTCAGTGTTATTATGTTTGTGAAGATAAGCAGTGCTGTTGTGGTACTATGCTTGGGCCTGAAGCCTATTTGGATGTATGTGATTATATTATTTGTGGTTAGGCAGCTCAGGAGTTGGGAATGGATGAATTTCTCAAGTATTTTAACTAGTGGAGAGAGTATTGCTATGGCAATAATTTGAAAAATCTGTTGAAGTTCCAACTTTGTGTAGGGCAATGATATTATATTTTCTGGAGTATGGGGATTTGGTTTTCAGTTATGGATTAGTTAATAAGTAAGGATACAATATAGGATATTGACACTGCTGCAGTCGTGTGACATTGGGAAGATTGGGAAGGTAGATTGTCTGCTGCTAGGCTGGAGGGCTTTAGCTTTAAGATGTGCTTTTTATGATAGAAAGCGGAATGGGTTGGAAGGAGAAAGTGTTGTGATTTTCAGTGGTCGTTGAGACAGAGAGCAGTAGAGTTGTTTTTTTTTAAGAAGTTGGAGGATATATTGAATAAAATGAGAAATAACTTGATTGGCTGTTGAGTCTGTGGTATTGATAGAGCTAGATGTTTGAGGAATGGCTTGACCAGGCATTAGTAGGTTATTAAAGGTTTTCCAAAAACCTTTCAGGCTGTTTTGGTTTCTCTGTTGTGAGATGAAACAGTATTTTTGCTTATCATGTTTTATTTTACTCTTAGTAAGATTTCTCAGATGTCTAAATTTATCACGTTAATTTTGTTTTGTGCTTTGTGTACAGCTTCTATGGCTTATCTTTCTGTAGTATAATGTGCTTTTTTCTTTTTGTAGCCATGAAGCAGGGTTAGCTTTAATGCTTTTAGTTCTTGTAGGTACTTGCTGCTCTAATATGTTTAGAAAGGTTGAGTTAAAAAAGATAACTGCCTCATTAAGTGGAAGGATTCTGAAGGGGACCAATCACACATTTTAGTGTTTCATTGCGTACGTCCTTGTAGAAGGTATTTAGCTTATGCACCCTGCTGTAGGTGGCTTTTATAATACCTGAGGATAAAGGAAGGCAGGTGATAACTTTTACAGTTGGGTAGTATATACAATAAACTTGAATTATTCTGGCTCGTGGTTAGTACCTCATCAAGAATTGATTGTCTGCCTCTTTTTTTTAATCAATTCTAGTAGGTACGGTAATGGTTTGAGAGAAGTTGTAGAGGTTTATTGGATGTGGTGATAGTTTAGAATTACAGGTATACCATTCAATATTAAGATCACCCAGTATAATTGTCTCTAATGAAAGTTTAGCTTTAAACCAGCTCAAAATATTTTCCACTACTCTGTTGTTATTGTTTCCCAGAATACATAAGGCTGCAATACATATATTTTTGTGTTTATTAACTCTGAGCTGTACTATTACTAATTCTGCATTGTGGAAGGATGGTATTTTGTTTGAATAAGCAAAATTGTATGTATTTTTTCAATATGATATAGATCTGGATCCAGCATTATTTGACCTGACCTGGTCAGTTTCCTACAGCTTACTGGCTGAGATGGACCCACTGGATGGGGAGCAGCTACCACAACATTTATTTTGTAATTAAAAAAAAATTGCATTTCCTCTTTAAGGGCATTCATTCTTCTCTGTGCCTGGGCATGTGTCAATGCACCCACCTGCCATTGTATTTTCTGTTCCACATCCACAATTTAATTAATGTTTCTTCTGGACATGGAATTTATGTCTGCATTGCCCCATGGAATTATGATGGAAGGTAAAGTGTGTGTGTGTGTGTGTGTGTGTGTGTGTGTGTGTGTGTGTGTGTGTGTGTGTGTGTGTGTGTGTGTGTGTAAAACACCCTAGTTAGGGATAGCATTTTAGTGAATTTGCTCAGACTCAAACCCTGTACCTTAGTTACTGGAGACAAGAGCCTGAATCCACTACACCAACTACTGGACTAGTCAGTGTGCATGTATGTGTGATATTTATCAAGGAATTGAGTTTCAATGCATTTTCAAGGAATTGTTAGCATCAAAGCATTTTGAAGGAATTGTGAGCTTCAATGTATTTTCAAGGTATAATGAGCTTCAAGAGAAGAGAAATTTATTGCTGCTCACGCTAAGTCTGCTTAAAATGTACAACTGTTTTGTTTAGCAAATGGTCATCACTGTGTGTGGTATACAATTTGAAAGCAGAGTTAGTAGCACAGCAGATAGCATACTTTATCTTGATGCAGAAAGTTGTGGGTTCTACTCCACACCATCTAGATGAATTGCTGATACTGTGTTGTACTTTGACGAGGGAGTAGTGGGGGGTGCAGCATTCCTGAGTTTGTCCTTCTTTGGATGAGATGCCTACTGACTATGAACAAGTCGTCAATTTACCATCCAGCTGCAATATTACCACATCACCATTTTTTTAATGTAACATAGGCAATTTGTTCTTCAAGGGCAGCAGGCACTGAATTTGTAGACAAAACACTGAAATATAAAGTTGTTTGCTAATAGCAGCCTCTTCATTAGTTAAAAATATCTTTAATGTGGAATTATTTATCTGACTTTTACTTCTGCAGAGACTGTACATATTAACTGATATTGATTGCCTTTTATGGTTGATATTCTGAAATGGCAGTTCTGTCATCATTGGTTCATATGCTTTGTTTTATTGCTTATTGGAAAAATGTTCAAAACTACAAATTGAAAACACACTCTTGAAAGTGGTTTTGTATTATACAAGGAATATAACTTAATACAATCAGGAACATGACTCAAAGAGCAGATGCATGTATGCGTGGCCCTAAAAAATGTGTGCAAGTGGCCTATGGTTTGAAAATAGTCCAAAAGATATACTAACAAAATATTGCGCCTGTAGGTGTAGATTTCAAATACTGTATATCTAACCTCATCATGTATGTGCCGGTGCCAGTTCAATTCTGCAGATGGTACGGTCCGAGCAGCAGTCACTGGTGAGGCTCTCCATCAGCTTGACTGCCTGTATTTCACCATGTTTTGGGCAGTGCCAGTTCAATTCTGCAGATGGTACGGGCACCTGTAGGTGTAGATTTCAAATACTGTATATCTACCCTCATCATGTATGTGCCAGTTCAATTCTGCAGATGGTACGGTCCGAGCAGCAGTCACTGGTGAGGGTCTCCATCAGCTTGACTGCCTGGATCTCACCACTTTTTGTGGAGTGGTTCATTACCATCCCTTTGAGAACTTACTGTTTAGAACCAAAGTTAAGGAATGCCTGGTCTGTACTGAAACAGAGTGCAATTCCCTTATCACTGTTATTGCTGGTGGCAAGAAGACTGTGACAACCAATTTTTTTTTTTTTGTTATAAGTTGCAAACTAGTCCACACCTGCTTTACTTCCACCAAGGCCAAAAGCAGCAAAGAAAACAATAGGTCTCAGAGGCGTCTATGTGCATGGCAACCCAGGACACTGCATTACACTGGCGGCAGCTGAGGGTCAGATGTTCTTCCTATTGTATGGCTTGTTATCATACCACATGACTGGATTTACAGAGTAACACCTGGAGCATTTATAACACTCTTCCATATCTGATCCAAGCTTCCACAGTCTATTGCCTAACATCACAATCGGTCAGAGGAATGGAGTGAGAAGAGACTTCAGCATTATTCAAAAATATAATTCCATCCAAGACGTCCTACAAAACTAATGAGGATTCATAATCACCCCATGGTCTTTAGTTATAAGAGCAATGAAGCACATCAGGCCACCTGAACAATATCCACACGTCTGTCTGCAAAGAAAGGCTCAGATATCCACACGTCTGTCTGCACAGAAAGGCTCAGATGGTCATACAGCATTTCATGCTTCCCTTGCCTGTCTGGTGTAGACTCCCTTGCCTGTCTGCTGTAGACTGGATGTGCTCTTTGGGCCTCCAAAATACCTGTTTCTTCTTTAAGACTACAGAGAAGTGAATGAGGTTTCTACACTTCTAAGTAGTTGCCAGTTCTTACCTGCCTTTACCAATTCCATTTGCTCTCACCTTAGTCACCAGGGGGTTTACCAAATCCCTACTCAAAGTTGCACTGATTATTAGGCTGTACAGCCTGAATTTGTTTTGTGACTCTGCCTATCCCACTCTAAATAGATTCCTTGTATTCTTCAGACAGTGGAATTTCTCCCGCGGTCTGTTCCAGCAGCTCAAAATATTATTCTTGATGACAAGGCTGGTGTTAGCATTTTAGGGGCCCCCTAGGGACTTCTAGTCTACATATTACCTTATCGCTGATACCCCTCCTTAGCAACCTTTTAGTTCATGCTACAAACTGACTGACCTGCAGCTACAGTGCTCTTAATTACTACAGGCCTGTGTACCACACTATGTTGGCCCATCTCACAAAGGGACATTTACAGTTACTCAATTTAGTTGCACCAATGATACATTGCAGGAACTCTATGTACAGGTCTGGATGTGGGTGAAATGGCACCCTATGTCTACTGTTTCAGCCACACAACACACACACGCACACACACACCATACTCTCCCATCTTCCTCCGATCACCCCCCATCTTGTGCTTCCCATGCTATGCACGTTACTTTTTTCTTCATTTTCTCAAATTTTGCTTTACTCTTCAACCTTTTCAAGAAACCACATCTTCCAATATGCTCTGAAGTGCATTTTAAAGTTTTTTTTCCTTTTACACAACCTTTTCATCCAATGATAGCTTGAACAGAAATTTTGATTAAGGAAAGAAACTGTGTTGCTGTTCAGCTTCAGTTTTCCTTGTTTCATTTCAGCACACCTTTCCCGACCAAGTAAGCAAGTAATAACCATTTAGGAAATAATTCAGTTAAGCCAGAGCACCAGAAATATGCCCTGAAATACATTTAGAGCATTTTCCCAACTTTTTAATCCAGGTTGTACCAAAGGCTTAATGTTCAAAGATGACAAAATAGTAACTCACAATAAACTAACAAGCCAATTGTTGTCTTGATACACGGGTCCTATTTTGGAACTGCCTTCCTCCCTAACCCCCCAAAAAAGACTGCCTATGCATCCATCTGGTGTTAGACTGGGATGAACACCAAGGTTCAAATTGCCATTGTCATTGTGTTTCAAATGAGTGCTGATATACATACTTTATAAATAGTATATCTCCTAATTTCTCAACCCAAACTGTCAAAGACTACCTGCATATGTGCCTGAAGTGTGATTGTGAGGAAAGTGAAAAAAATAACAACTTAGACAGTACACTGCCCCTGCACAAACTATAGTAACCCTTGTACACCTCTGAGGTCTGTCAGAAAAGTAAAAGAAAAAAATGAACATACTGTCCTCAGTCCAAAAACAAGCTACAATATCCTCATGTGCACACTTTTAAGGTTTGACCGTGATGACAATTAAAGAAGTAATAATCACACAATCCACCCCCTACCCACCCACACATACACAAACACATGCACACACACACACACACACACACACACACACACACACACACACACACACACACACACACACACACACACACACACACACACACACACACACACACATATAACCTACAGTAGTTTTTTGTGCACACACATCTGAGCAGAGCTGGTTTTAGAATGGATGCAGTTGAGAGCAGAGGCCATTATCATATTTATCCTAATAGGGTCATATCAAACCCCTGTTCAGGTTAAAGGAGCATAATTAGAAAATTAATACGTTTTCCTTCTCATTTTCCCCAACTAGGAAAAACTTTTTTGGGGCCTCCATACAGTCAAGGATAATTAAAGGAGCCCCATGTTTCCTTTTATACAGTCTGGGGAGTGGGGGCTCCCAGACTGTTAGAAGATCTAAGTGCCTAAATGTTCCGTGATATATTTTATTCATTACTTTTGAAATATAATTACTTGTTAGCTACATTTTTAACTGATACCAAGAATTGTCCTGGCATTACTTGGTGTGTGCACAGATAAAAATCGCTGATATTTTTTAAACACACACACACGCACGCACGCACACAAACACACACACACACACACACACACACACACACACACACACACACACACACACACACACACACACACACACACACACACACGCACACACACACACACACACACATACACACACACACACACACACACACACACACACACACACACACACACACACACACACACACACACACACACACACACACACACACACACACACACACACGCCATAGCAACACTAGTTTTGTATTTCAGTAAATAGCAATACACTGTGCAACATTGGTATTGTCACACCAGATCAGTAAATTCTATTTAGCAGTCATCAAACAGCAGCAGGGATAAGTCATTTTTATTTACCTTCCCTGATTTTTCTAATAGTTTTGCTCTATCCTTTGTAAAATGTTTGATTTGCAGACATTAGAGTTTTCTACTTATTTGTCGAAAAAATGAAAGCTGATGAAAAAGGTGTTATACTATTAACTTTTTTAATTGAATTAGTGTAATATTTGGAACATGTACATGATCTTGAGCCTTTATTCTGCTATTATAGGTACTGCCGTGAATTCTTCTGCAAAGAAGTTGAAAGTTGCAGTAGCTGGTGTTCTGCCAGTGTTTATAAAACGTCCTGATACAGAAAACCACCCCTGAAGATCAGAATCATCAACTTTTCTTAAAATCCAAGGTTTACACTGAGAACAGTCACCCTGGGCTGCTGACCTCTCTAGTACTTACCTTGCTGATCTCTCTAGTACTTACCTTGCTGATCTCTCTAGTACTTACCTTGCTTATGTTCATTAGCAGCTTTATCCTAACAGGGTCATATAACTGACCTGTTTAGGTTAAAGAGCATAATCAGGAAATTAATACATTTTTTCTCCTCATTTTTCCCCAACCAGCAGCCGCTTTTGTGGGGCCACCACACACAGTCAGGGATGACTAAGGGGGACCCCTTGCAGCCACATGTATCGCAAATACCTAAAGTTGGCTATGTTGTTGGTTAGTGGGCTGAAAGTACCCCCGGCTTAGTTAAACTCTGCTAGTAGACAATGCCAGTGGTAAAATATTTAATGAAATTGTGAAACATATTGCTTAATAAAACACAGTCACTATAACCAGAGATAGCTTTGAATTTTAAAGGAGATATAAATATGAGTTATTACCCATCTGGTTTATTAAGTACACAAGATTGTTGTACTAGCCTTTGTTGGTTTGACAGACCTGTTGCAAAATATCAGGCTAAGGTAACCTGCTGTGGTTCGGGGCCACCCAGGAACAGGGAACCCCCAGCGACCGCAGGGTTCGCTGGTGCATAAAGCCGACTATGCTTGATGACAATTTACCAAGTCTCTCATGCAAGGATTCATATGCAGGTTCTGCAGTGCACCCTGAAAATGCAGTTTTTACATATGTCCAAACTTCAAAGCCCTGAGTATGTGGAGTGTTGTATTCCTGGTGGCTTCATAGCTCTGAGAATGCAGAGTGCTCTGTTACTGGTGGTGATAGCACTGAGTATACTGAGTGCTCTGTTACTGGTGGCTTTATAGCTCTGAGTATGCAGAGTCCTCTGTTACTGGTGGTGATAGCCTGAGTATGCAGAGTGCTCTGTTTCTGGTGGTCATAGCTCTGAGTATGCAGAGTGCTCTGTTACTGGTGGTCTTAGCTCTGAGTATGCAGAGTGCTCTGTTACTGGTGGCTTCATAGTTCTGAGTATACAGAGTGCTCTGTTACTGATGGCTTCATAGCTCTGAGTAAGTAGAGTGCTTTGTTACTGGTAGTGATAGCCTGAGTATGCAGAGTGCTCTGTTACTGGTGGCTTCATAGCTCTGAGTAAGCAGAGTGCTCTGTTACTGGTGGTCTTAGCTCTGAGTATGCAGAGTGCTCTCTAACTGGTGGTCTTAACTCTGAGTATGCAGAGTGCTCTGTTACTGGTGATGATAGCACTGAGTATGCAGAGTGCTCTGTTACTAGTGGCCTCATAGCTCTGAGTATGCAGAGTGCTCTGTTATTGGTGGTCTTAGCTCTGAGTATGCAGAGTGCTCTGTTACTAGTGGCCTC
Organism: Protopterus annectens; assembly: GCF_019279795.1. Classification (NCBI taxonomy): domain Eukaryota; kingdom Metazoa; phylum Chordata; order Ceratodontiformes; family Protopteridae; genus Protopterus; species Protopterus annectens. The sequence continues at coordinate 1,871,035,576 of NC_056729.1, read as the reverse complement.
ATAGCTCTGAGTATGCAGAGTGCTCTGTTACTGGTGAGCATAGTTCTGAGTATGTAGATTGCTCTGTTACTGGTGGTGATCATTACTCTGGGCAGTCCATTTCACCTCTCCACTCATGTCATGGCTGCAGCCATGGACACCTCAGCCCTATGGTGCATTGTTTAAGGCACATAATCAGAGGTGCGTGTTTCCAGACAGAATATTCTGCACAGCATTGTTCTACAGACAAGGGTGATTTTCAGTATTTTACAGGCCTTTCTCGACTGCATTCCACAAAGTACAATTGCTAATTACATCAATTAGATAACTGTAGTATTTAAATAAGCAGGGTAAAACTCATACCTGACTAATTTTGAGAACTCATGAGGGTATATCTGTGGATTATGACAAACACTTCATTTCTGAAGCCATTGATAGCTACAAGACTGAGTGAAATTCTCTCAAAGCAAACATTGCTTGCCAAAGTACAATATAAAGGACAGCAAAGGGTATATAAATAGAAAATATTAAGCCTTCAAATAATGCTATTTATAAATCAGTCTTTCATCAGCAGTATCTCGTATGTTGTCTGCTCTCTGGGTGATCTCCTAAAGATTACTTTAGGAAGATTGCGCTTTTACCCAGGATGTCAAAGCTGAGCTCATGAAGTCTACCGTGGATAATGAAGTATTTTGTGGTATGTCTGCTGTACAAGCTTATAAACAATGTGATAAAAGAGCTAAAGTTACTTCAAGCAGTCATTTCAGAATTTCAAAACTTAATTTCTAAGTTTGCCAAAACCTTGTATTCTAGCGACCTTTGTTGACTTCTACAAAAGGCAAAACAAGCAGTCCAGCTGCAGGACAGTCCCCTGCAAACTGCAGAGTATTTACACATTAAGTTTCTTGGACAGTTCGCTTATATTTGCAGTGTCTTTCACAAAGTATCTGGACTTCCTTACATGGGTAAGCCAATACCATTTCAGCCTAGTGTTCTAAATGAACATTCACAAGTCATGTCTAGTTCCTTCACATAGGACAGGGTTCCCACTTTTGCTTCTTGATACCTCAATTCAAATACTTAATGTTTCACAATAAATTTGTAGGTCAGCACAGAGTTCTTTAGCTTTTCCAATTAGACCATGTCCTCTGTTGATGAATTCCATGGAATTTTAGTTTTCATGGGATCTATTATTCTCAATTGTCAGAGTACCTGTGTGGAAAATGCAGTGGTTCCTGTTGAGTGTGTATGGTGAGAACATCCTCTCCTCCTGTCTTTTCTGATTCAAGTGTTGTGCTATATGAAAAGAGAGACCTGATTTGGTGGAGATGCCCATTGTTTCTGAATGTAGGTCTGCCCCTGTCTATTACAAATCCTGCAGTATCTTAAACAACAGATCTCATACACAAACAGTGAGTTTGACACCATTTCATCTTCTTGTAGCAGCATCTTCCAATTGATTTTCATCTTTTCAAAACATACAACTGCAGTAACTGACCATTTGCCAACACACTTCTAACCAGTGATGTCATTCTTTCATATTCTGTGCCTCACAGTAGACTGATCATTTCAAATACAGGCATATTCTTACTAGTATTACAATAATTTCTCATGTAATATGTCTCTTTTTAATACATCCATAAATTGTTACTTGGTTAATGACCCAGGGGGACTTTCTCAGCCCAGCCAGGCTTTTCCAAAAGAATAATGATGCCCTGTATCCAGTTTAAGAGCAATCTAGACCAGTGGATGAGGAATAGGAAGTTTACACTGGGCTTGGCACCCATACCCTTATGGACACTGAGGGCCAGGCATTTATACGGTACCTCTTCCATAAAGGATATGGGTACCAGGCCCAGTGTAAACTTCCTAATCCCCATCTACCGGTCTAGGTTGCTCTTTAACTGGGCAATAGACAAACTTAGCTTTGTGTGGATGGGATGCCTATTCCATAGGAGGTGCAGTCCCTTGAACACATATCTGTCTTTCCAGCATGTTCTGTTTAAGTCACAGACAAGATCTAGGTCCCTAGACCTTGTATTTCTGGTACTGTTTGACTTACAAATATGCAGGAGATTCATAGGTGTGTGGTTTGTAGATGCCTTGTAAGCCAGGCATAGATCTGTAGAGACTGAGTAGAGGGGGAAGGGTTTTAAGGTGCTGTACATAAGGCAGGTTTGTTATGCCTTGTAACCCAGGCATAGATCACCCCTCAGTAATCTCTAGGAGACTGAGTAGAGGGAAAAGGGAAAGAGCTTTAAGGTGCTGTACATAAGGCAGGTTTGTTATACCTTGTATTCTTTTTGTAAGGAACCTTTGAGGTCACTCTAGTTGCTGCATGTGCCTGGTCAGGTACATACCGATGGGATAATAATAAAAGTAATAATCATTTAATGCAACATATTAGCTTATATGTCTGTTTGCATCCTCTAACCTCAGCAATAGTCTTCTTTATAGTAGTCTAGGTTTTTTCTAAACTTATATAATGCTGACATTGCTTACATTCTCTTTATCATAGATCACATTTGAAGCCAAGTTTGAGCAATATTCTCTGTATCATGCAGTGCTGTCAATACTAATACAACTTTTTCATAAGTCGGAATAAGAATTTTCATTGCCTATAACTGATGCCCAGAGTCTCAGTATTAGAGCTGTAGAGGTTAACATCTTTTGAAAAGTCTCTGTGTCAAATAACTGGAGGTTTTCTGTTTCATTACTGTCACAACAGGTTCTTCCAACCCGATTGAAGACATCAAGTATGTAGACCTAGAGGCTGTGTCATGTGTTGTCTGCCAGGCCATGGATCCCTACAGCTGTGATCCTCTACACACAAAGTCTTTAAAGAGGAAATGTGCCTAATCTTCATAAGTGGAATGTCACCAACCACCTATGGACAACTGTGATGCTATTGTGGACATTGGACAGTGGTAATTCATTCTCTATTGGCATGACATTGTAACACACAGTGTGTAGAATACTGGTTGAGTATGAGTTACATCTTATGACAATAGTCCTGTCATGCAAACTATCTGGCAGTGTCCCTTCTGTCCTGTAGCACTTGATGCTGTTCAGTGAAATTCTTGCCACTTCTTAACTGACCACATCTGGCCATCCATGTATGAGAGGAACAATTGAGCATTACTGTGTTCAGACAAGTTGGGTCCACAATGCTTTTCAATATCACTTGGCATAGTTACTCCTGAAACTTATACAGTTACCAGATATGATAGTTTATGTGTTATTGTGATGCATCCCCACAGACACGTTACAGTATCCCATACTAAGTGGTGGTGTTCTGCATTGATGATATGTATCTTGCAAGCTACTGTTTTAAATAATCCCTGCATTTTATTTTAGGGGGGAGAGGGTTGTCTGCCTCTCTATTACGACTGCATTTTTTAATGCACCTGCTGGATTGCATTTTCTGATTGGTCAAACTGTATGGTCATCCTCATAAATGTAATCAGCCTTATACGTAGCCACTTTTTAGTCTGTGCTGATATATTACTACGCCTGACAGCAACCTTCTATGTTACCTTTTGTAGATCCTTCTGTAATGGGGCAACATCCATCTCAGCATCATACCTGTATCCTCCCAGTGATTCCATTTCTCCTGTATATGCGGATGTTCCTGTGGCAGTTGTGTAATGATGTCTATGGTCTGCCAGACCCATTGCTGGCATTTTTATGCCTGATCAGAGCAAAATTTGTACAGCTTTTCTCTGCAGTGTGTGTTATAAAACATCCTGATTTAAAAGTTTTGTTCTGCTCAGAGGCTGTCCTTGACTCAACATTGAATGAATTTTTACAATGATATCTTCCTCGTATGGAAAATAAGCTAGGTAGTACAGTGGAAACATGCTGTGTGTCCAGCGTCATTGTTTCAAGTGACCACAGTTATCAAGTGCAGTCAAAAGGATTTTCAGCTCATACAGGACATTTCAGAATTTTGCACCTACACCTGTCAGTTTACAGAAAACTCAGGTTTCATAGGTAGTGATGTACTGAACTTCAGAGCAGGAGGTATGCCATATGTATTGGAGATTGTAATTTTAGAAGGAATGTACTGAAAGTAATCCTGCCATTTGCTATGGTTAGAGTCAGAAGGCTGAGTCTCATTGTACTTTTAGTGGACACTGTAGATGGTCAGCATTTCCACCACTGCACTACCCTTTAGGCTATATTGATTGTGTCTTGCCCAAGAAACCACAATCTGCCAGCTTCCGAAAGCTCTGGCTCCCTCCCAAACATCCATTCTGATTGCTGATTGGTCAGCTCTAAGGAGGGTAACGCATCAGTCAGCGTGAAAAACATTTCATTAATTTGAAGAAATAGCTCAGAGGTTTCACAAGAGCAGAAGCTGACATTTGAGTCTTTTTCTAGCAGATAAGTCCTTTTAACAGATATATTCCACACAGCAAATATGTCTTAATATCTTAAAAAATATATGTATGTGTGTTTACATTTATGCTGTGTTTATAGTATTAGGAAACATGGCATTTCTTAACTACTGTCTGTCTACTGTCTGCAACCACTATTTTTAGCTTTGGCTAGTGTGTGGTGCTTATTTAATGTAGAAATGTTCTTCTTAAGCAAACGTTTTTTCTAATTTATAAAACATATCTTATCTGGGCAGGGTCAGCAACAGGGCATGTTGTGATTATGTTGACACAGTGACAACTTATATGGCATTTATTTCAGTCAGATGAATTGTACTTCTAACACATTTCTGATAGGATGTTAATGTGCTGTTTGTGCATTACTTCATGTTGCGGACTTTGTACAAAAGGGTAAGTGTGCTGCTTGTGCGGACTTTTGACAACTTACCTTCAGACCTATTAATTTCAGCAATCATAGTCACATCTGATGAATCCTTCAAAGTCACAGTCTTGCCAACTATGCGGGCTCAGTCTGCACTAGAACCAAGTGTGGGAGAACCTACAGTGGCCATTGCTTGTTCCACACCCGACATACCTACCACCCTGGCTTCCTCTTGTGTAGTCCTTTCAGTCCATGATCAGATCAGGTACACCTTTTTTAGCTGTTCAAGTGTCCAAGACTGGCCATGGGAGAGCCATTTATCTTGTGAGATGGAATTTCACAGGGAGATGCTTCTGGCTGTGTCCAGGGGAGGAGACCTTGTGATGGGACACAGATTCCAAGTAAAAAAGATGAATGTTGTTTACATGAAGATACATTATTTAATAGAATAAATAATTTTCTCACATTAGCTAAGAACACATTACAGGCAGTCAGTCCTGGTAGACAGCATTCAGTACCTGTTAAACAGGTTAGTTAAAAAAATAGAAAAAATAAAAAAATTACTTTAAGAAGACAAGTCAGATAAGTTTGGCATACACAAGAGACACGGCTTCATCTGCTATAAATTCTCGAACCCAGTTCTCTGATAATAGGGATAAGCAGCCTTCATATACCCCTCAAGAGGTAATTTCCTTTTTTCAAATTTCTACCAAGATGAATGAGGCATTTTCATAGGAATGAGGATGTCCCCACTATTTTGAAGACATTTTTCATTCTGTCATAAGTGGATTTGCCTCATTCAGCTTCTTTCCTCCTTTGGTGGCAGCCTTACAGGAGTTTTGTTGAACTACCTATAACAACACCGAGTCTCTGCCCTCAGTCCTCATGTAAGCAAATAAGCTCCAGATGTCATCCAAGCCTTCCACTGTCAGAATAGAAGGCAAGGTTTTGAGCTAGATCACCCTGTGTTTTTTGACTGATTTTTTTACTTTGGCATATAGCATTCTTTTCTATCTGTTCCATATGAGGGAATTTCTCCTTTTTTCTGTAGAGTGTTTGACTGATCAAGTTACCACCATTTCCCTAGAAGAGACTGTCTATTTCATCCTTTAGTTTTTAAAATATCTCAAGAATCTAAATATGTCTCTTATGTATGTATGGTTGTACAAGTACTGCATTGTGAACCTCTGCTTTTCTTATTATTTGAATAGGTATGACGGTACAATTCAGATGTTTTTTTTATTCAAAAGAAATAGAGAAAAAATTGTATTTGTCCCATCTGCTACTCAAGTCCAATAACAATTCAGTAGGTGTCTAAAGGTTTTCAGGGCCCCATCTTTTTAAATCTCCTGGATCCCTCTTCATGCCTATGAAACAAATAAAGAAGGACAGAAGGCAACTATAGCACACACAAACTTTTAAAAGAGACAGTACTCAACTTTAGGATGGCTTTGCCAGAATACATCATTTCTTTTCCCTCCCTTAATGCTGGAATTTCTCAAAAGCTGCCCCAACTACTATATTTTTCTTATTCCCCATAGGCAGCAGATTGTGACACAAGGTTCATAAGGGGTACATTTGGCACTGGATACAAATGTCTCCTTTCAGGGGATTTCTACCCCTCCCAAACCAGCCAGATTTTTTCCGTCAAGGTTTTTCAGCTTTGCTGAAACTAGGAGTCATAGAACCAGTGCCACTTATTCAAGGGGCAAATTATTCTATTCCATAATACTTCTTGTGGCAAATAAAGAGCCATCTTGGAGACAGGTTTTATATATCTCTTCCTATTTCAGCATCTCTGTCAGAACCAGATTCTGCACTAGGCATCCTAAGCAGTCACCTAGGGCCCACTGGCTTGGGGAGCCCACTAGCTGGAGCAGCCCAATGGCCAGAGGCTGCAACAAAACTTACTCAGAGTGCATCTTTAGTAGCATCTGTATGTGCATCACACACACACACACACACACACACACACACACACACACACACACACACACACACACACACACTTAAACATTAGAATGGGGCACATGATCTTTAACAGATGAACACACACACACACTTAAACATTAGAATGGGGCACATGATCTTTAACAGATGAACAAGCATGGATTATAGAGAATTTCTGTTCCTGACAAAAAGATTGTCACAGAGGTAGAGGTGTAATGAACAGATCATCACAGAGGTAGAGGTGTGTGTGTGTGTGTGTGTGTGTGTGTGTGTGTGTGTGTGTGTAGGTCTAATAACCAATTTAGGGATGGCAGGTTGGGTAACTCATTCAGGCTCAAACCCTGTATCTTGAATACACGTTTCTAGAGCCTAAATCATCTACACCAACTGCCAAACTGCATTCAGAAAATGCATTTTAAGGACTGTTGAGTTTCAGTGCATTTATTGTTGAGTTTCTGTGCATTTTCAAAAACTGTTCATTCTCTGTACATTTCCAAACAGTGTTGAGTTTCAGTGCATTTTCAAATAATGTTGACTTTCTGTGTATTTTCAAGGAATGCTGAGTTTCAAGAGAAGATAAATTTAACGTTGCTCATGCTAAGTCAGTTTTCAATGTGTAACCGTTTTGTTTAGCAAATGGCCATCATCAGTGTTTGTGTTATAAATTTTCAAAGTAGTGTTAGCAGTACAACAGGTATCATACTCGCCTTTGGTGTAGAAGGCTGTGGGTTCTACTCTTGCAGCATGTATATGGAGTTTTATATTGCAGTGTCCTTATTAAAGAGGCATGGGGGTGCTGCACTCTTGAGTGTGCCCTCCTTTGGATGAGATGCCTAGTAACTATAAACTTGTTGATGGTTTGACAGCCATTCCCTATAACAATATTACCAGCTTATTATTTTTTTAATGTAACATGGGCGGTTTATTCTTCAAGGACGGCAGGCACTAAATATGTAAATGAAATACCAAAATGTAAAGATGTTTGCTAGCAGCAACCTCTTCATTAGTTATAGAACTCCTTAACATGGAATTATTCAGTTGACTTTTAATTCTGCAGAGATTGTGTATATTGAGTGGCATTACAGAATTATAATGCCAGAAGTTTGAGTGGCCTTTTGTAGTTGAAAAGTTTGTAGCTGGTAGTTTTGTCATTATTAGTTCATATGTTTCATTTCATTGCTTACTGGAAAAAAATGTTCAAACCTCCAAATTTAAAACACATTCTAATAAGTGGTGTTGTATTTGCTCCACAAGTTGGGTATGCGGTGGATGAGAAAGAAAAATTTTGGAGTGAGTTGGATGAAGTGGTGATGACTGTACCCAAGGGTGAGAGACTGGTGATTGGAGCAGATTTCAATGGGCATGTTGGTGAGGGGAACAGAGGGGATGAGGAAGTGATGTGTAGGTATAGTGTTAAGCAAAGGAATGCAGAAGGTCAGATGGTAGTGGATTTTTTGAAAAGGATGGACATGGCTGTGATGAATACGCATTTTAACAAGAGGGAGGAGCATAGGGTGACATACAAGAGTGGAGGAAGATACACACAGGTGGATTATATCTTATGTAGAAGGGCCAATCTGAAGGAGACTGGAGACTGTAAAGTGGTGGCAGGGGAAAGTGTAGTTAGGCAGCATAGGATGGTAGTTTGTAGGATGATATTGGTGATCAAGAAGAGGAGGAGGATGAGTGTGAGGGCAGCACCAAGGATCAAATGGTGGAAATTGAAAAAGGGTAATTGTGAGGTGATGTTCAGGGAAGAGTTAAGACAGGCACTGGGTGGCAGTGAAGAGCTACCGAATAGCTGGGTAACTACAGCAGAGCTAGTAAGAGAGATGGCTAGAAGGGTGCTTGGTGTGACATCTGGAAAGAGGAAGGAGGACAAGGAGACCTGGTGGTGGAATGAAGAAGTACAGGAGAGTATACAGAGAAAGAGGTTGGAGAAGAAGAAGTGGGATTGTCAGAGAGATGAAGAAAGTAGACAGGAGTATAAGGAGATGAGGTGCATGGCAAAGAGAGAGGTGGTGAAGGCTAAGGATAAGGCATATGAAGAGTTGTATGAAAGGTTGGACACTAAGGAGGGAGAAAAGGATCTGTACCGATAGGCTCGACAGAGGGACTGAGATAGTAAAGATGTGCAGCAGGTAAGGGTGATCAAGGATAATGAGGGAAACGTACTCACAAGCAAGGAGAGTGTGTTGAGCAGATGGAAAGAGTACTTTGAGGGGTTGATGAATGAAGAGAATGAGAGAGAGAGAAGGTTGGATGATGTAGGGATAGTGAATCATGAAGTGCAGTGGATAAGCAAGGAGGAAGTAAGGATAGCTATGAAGAGGATGAAGAACGGAAAGGTTGTTGGTCCAGATGACATACCTGTGGAAGCATGGAGGTGTTTAGGTGAAATGGCAGTGGAGTTTTTAACTAGATTGTTTAATGAAATATTGGAAAGTGAGAGGATGCCTGAGGAATGGAGAAAAAGTGTTTTGGTACCAATTTTTAAGAATAAGGGTGATGTGCAGAGCTGTAGTAACTACAGAGGGATTAAACTGATCAGTCACAGCATGAAGTTATGGGAAAGAGTAGTGGAAGCTAGGTTAAGAAGGGAGGTGATGATTAGTGATCAGCAGCATGGTTTCATGCCAGGAAAGAGCACTACAGATGCAATGTTTGCTCTGAGAGTGTTGATGGAGAAGTACAGAGAAGGTCAGAAGGAGTTGCATTGTGTCTTTATGGATTTAGAAAAAGCATATGACAGGATGCCTAGAGAGGAGTTGTGGTATTGTATGAGGAAGTAGGGAGTGGCAGAGAAGTATGTAAAAGTGGTACAGGATATGTACGAGGGTAGTGTGACAGTGGTGAGATCTGCGGTGAGAGTGACGGATGCGTTTAAGGTGGAGGTGGGATTACATCAAGGATCAGCTCTGAGCCCTTTCTTATTTGCAATGGTGATGGACAGATTGACAGACAAGATCAGACAGGAGTCCCCGTCATACCTCCCAACCATACCGAATTACTCTGTATTTACTGAGTTTTGGGGTCCAAATGAAGGGGTGCCACAATTCCTGATTGGCACCCCTTCATTTCCGATTTTTTTGCTTCATTTTTTAAATTTTTTTAAAAATCGTGCTGTCGGAGCTGACGTCATCACGTGCGCGATGACGTCAGCGCCGTCAGGGCTACCAGCCAGTCGGAATTGAGCTCAAGGAGCTCAAGTCATTATTTCCAGCTGGCTGTGAGCGGGAATACAGTAGCGAGAACCAGGCAGCACCACTAATGGTTAGTAATGGCAGTAATGCTTATTTTATTTTTTTTCAAGCTGGATGCAGGCAGGAATATAGCAGCAACAAGAATTACAAGCAGTAGTACTAGCGGTTTAATTTTTCCAAGCAGCAGGCAGCGTGAGCGGGTAAACGTGGGACAGATAAAGCACTCGGACTCGGTTGGGGAATTAGGTAAGGAAATAATAAAGGTGTGTGTTTGTAGTACAAATGCACAAATTTACATAGATATTTCTGCATTGTACTGATATTCATTTTTTGAGAGTATAGTGTTTGCTTTTTCACTTGATGCCTTGTTCAAAACATCTGATTGATCTGAAGTATATTTCAGTTCTTTGTTAAAACTTGTTTTACGTTCTTCCTTATAGCTTTCCTTTCTCTTCACTTACATTTTAACTGAAAAGAAACAATTCTGCCCATTTCTGCACTGCTTAGTTATCCCATCAGTCATGTTTTACTTTGTGCTTGAGCCTATTTTCATTGGAACATACATACTTTTATATTTTTCTTACTCCATTGAGTTATGTAAAAGTCCCTTTCTGTTTTTCTTGAGCATACAGTGAATTATGTTATATTATACCATGATCCCCCCAAAACGTGCACGCTGATTGGCCAGCGTGCCCGTTGTAAATCGAGTTATACTAATGGAAAAAGGTCCAGTCGCCCGGACTTTTTTCCATTAGTATAACTCGTTTTTTTTAAACACTGTCTCGCTATGTTAAACCCATTTAACATAGCGAGACAGTGTTTAAAAAAAAAGCAACGGAGAAAGCAAGATCTCCGTTGCTTTTTTTAGTGTCTCGCTATGTTAAATGAGTTTAACATAGCGAGACAGTTTTAAAATAAGCAACGGAGATGTCCGTTGCTTATTTTAAAACTGTCTCGCTATGTTAAACTCATTTAACATAGCGAGACACTAAAAAGCAACGGAGATCTTGCTTTCTCCGTTGCTTTTGCTCAACTCTGATGTACCGCGCAGGCGCAGTACATCAGAACTGCCGGATGCCAGACATCTGCGGAATGGCAGTAAACAGGCATTATACTATGCCATTATTTAAGAAAAGTAACAGTTTCTTTTCTTAAATAATGTCATGGTATAATAGCAATAACCCACTTCTGGGTGTGGGTAATGCTAAATTTACCCACGGTTGGCTTTGTTTGGTCCTCGGGCTTAGCCTCGGGACCAAACCACGCCAACCGTGGGTAAATTTAGCATTACCCACACCCAGGCATGGGTTATTGCTATATTCTATCTACAAGTTTTTAACTATTGTCCAAACATCTCCTGTCTGTGCACATCTAGAAATATGGTTTCTAATACTGCAATTCAAGGTCACAAACTATATATGTGGAATAAAGGTGTCGATTGTAATTATGAGGATTATAGCTGTTTATAGCTGTGATTTATTTTTTTAATTTTTCTGTAATGGAATTGCTAATTTGGCAGGATGTATATACTGTCCATGGTTATAAGTATTCTCCCAATCCAACAAATAAAAATAGGAGCTTGTGTAAAGTGTTAGAGGCATTGTCTGGGGCAGAGCCCCTATGTGCTGGAGGTATAGGGATTCTCTTCCAATAGAGTAAGATTCACTCCAGGTGAACTGGTAGTATATGTTTCTGTGTTTGTGTTCACACTTAGGGTTTCTAATATATCAGAAGTTGTAGAATGATGTCATTATTTATCCTTTCTCTAGCCATTAATGTCTTTGTCATTATATATAATAGTGCAGCTAAGTAACAGTCACAGAGCAGAGCAGTTTGACACAGGCTTGTGGATTTCAAACAAACCTTCATATGTAAATGAGGCTCTTGTAAAGCAGTCCTTCTGAAGCTTTGATGTCACCAGAGCAACAGTTCAGGAGACAGCAAAAAGGCCATGATGTTTTCAGTGCCATGATCTGTTTGTATTCCATTCAGACTTTGCAATAGCTTGAAAATATAACTCACTTTATTTAATTTTTAAGGGCATCCCTTATTCTGCATGAAAAACTGCCATGATCTGTTCTTAAATACATATGTTTCTGCCAAGGAAAATTAACGATTCCAGGAAAGCATTCTATCATATGCACATCATTTTCAATCAGTGAGAAATGTTTTTCTTTTAAGGCTTTGTCTAAAACATTGTTCATCTGTCCCTGATTTTTTAAGCCCTATCATTGATGTTTATGGTAGAGGGCTGAGAATAGCTCTAAGAAAACTGTTATAATGCATTTCACACAATTGGTGCCCCTTATACCCTTTATGCATAACAAAAAAGCTTTTCAAAATGTATCTTCTCATTAGAACATGAGAAAAAAAAGAAAGTTTATTTGAGCTGCTTATTTTTAAAAATAAAATAAATCCATATTTTGTGTGTGAAAATGCCCCCCAATGTAATAAGACCTGGTGGCCAGAGGTATTTGGGCTCAAATCCTGTAGCTTTGGTACAGGGTAAAGGGATTAAAGTCCCTAGCCACTACTATTTCTGAGCTTTGCCCAGATTTTGTTTTGTGCTAAAAGTTGAGAGCTATGGTGAAAATTAGAAGTTATGTACTCACCATAACGTTCCATCTGAGTAGGTGACTTCATTCGGATGCAACCTGTGGGTATCGGATCCGACCTCGGATCCGAGCCGGCAATTCAAAAGCTTAGGCTCCGAGCTCCTAGCTCCTCCCTCTTACCCATAACCCCTTGCCAAGCCCTGACTGACCTCAGATTGAGTTTGCCTCAAAATACTGACAACAGTACACTAAAACAGCATAAATACTCGCTCTATAAAAGTCAGGGGGATGGAGGGGGGGATGGTTGCATCCGAATGAAGTCACCTACTCAGATGGAACGTTATGGTGAGTACATAACTTCTAAATCTGAAGTAGGCAGACTTCATTCGTCTGCAACCTGTGGGACAGAGTCCCTAGCTACCTGAATCTTGGGTGGCCGTCATGGAAGGATGTTTTGGAGCACCGCTGAGCCAAAGGATGCTCTTCCTCTAGAAACAACATCCACCTTATAATGAGAAATAAAAGTATGAGGCGAGGCCCAAGTAGCTGCCGCGCAGATATCATTCAATGATACACGGGACTTAAAGGCGGCTGACGTGGAAACTGCCCTAGTAGAATGAGCCGTAACCCTCTGAGGAGCAGGTCTACCTGAAGTGTCATATGCCTGCAGAATACAATTAGCAATCCACTTAGATAGTGTGACTTTAGATACTGCTTTACCCAGAGCAAATTTAGCAAAGGAGACGAACAGCTGATCTGATTTCCTGTGACCAGCTGTTCTGTGAATATAAAAACGTAATTGTCTATGAACATCCAAGGAATGCAATTTGTATTCTCCTTTGTTTGAGTATTTGGGAAAAAACACAGGTAAATTAATTGACTGGTTAATATTGGATTCAGAAGAGACCTTCGGAAGAAAAGAAGGATTGGTCCTGAGGCACACCCTATCAGGGAAGAAAGAAAGGTAAGGCGGCTTGACGCATAGAGCGTGAAGCTCAGACACTCTTCTGGCTGAAGTGATAGCTACCAGGAAGGCAGTCTTCCAGGAAAGGTATTTTAAATCAGCAGAAGCTGCAGGCTCGAAGGGAGGAGCAGTAAGAGCTTGCAGAACTAAAGACAAGTCCCAAGGCGGTACAACCTCCTTGACTGGAGGCCTTAACAAAAAAACTCCTTTGAGAAATGTTTTGCATAATTTCGCCGTCATAAGGGGAGCTGTGTCATGACCAATGTGATAATGCGAGATAGCCGCCAATTGTACCTTAATCGTGGAAGAACTAGCCCCTTGATGAAAGAGGTCTGTTAGAAAATCCAGCACCGCTGACATAGGTGCCGAGAAAGGATCCAAAGTTCTCTGTACCGCCCAAATAGAAAATGTCTTCCATTTACTCCGATAAACCTGCCTGGTGGAAGGTTTATGAGCTGCCACTAAAATGGCCTTGACCGGTGATGAGATACCGGGAGTCCTAATTAAGGATGGAACTGGAGCAGCCAAGCTGTCAACTTCAGGGTGCGCAGATTGGGAACCGACATTCCCAGAGGGTGGGAGATGAGATCCGAAATTGGATCCAGAATCCAGGGTGGATTGATTTTGTGAGACCATACGAAGGGGAACCAAGGTTGTCGAGGCCAGAACGGGGCAATGAGAATCATTCTGCTCCTCAAACTGTTGGCTTTCTGCAGAAGCCTCTGCATCAGAAGAAGTGGGGGGTAGGCATAAAGGAGACCGGGAGGCCAAGCATGCACCAGAGCATCTCTCGGGAACTCCCCTGGTGGGGGAAGCAGAGCGAAGAAATTGTCGCATTTGGCGTTTGAGGGAGAGGCAAAAAGATCGCAACAGGGTTGCCCCCAGACGGCAAAAATCTTCTTCGCTACTTGAGGATTGAGAGACCACTCGTGTGGAGAAAGGATGGTGCGACTGAGCTTGTCCGCAAGGATGTTGGACTTTCCCGGAATGTGCGTTGCTACCAGAAAGCGTTTGGTGGAAATTGCCCATTCCCAGACTCTCATGGCCTCTCGACAAAGGGGGTAAGACCTGGTTCCTCCCTGTTTGTTGATATACCAGACTACCGACATGTTGTCTGTCTGAATCGCAATAGTCCCTGAAGGAAGAACGTGGTGAAGTGCTTGCAACGCTAGGAGCACCGCCCTCATTTCCAGGACATTTATATGCAATGACGTCTCTGTGGGATTCCACGTGCCTTGGACAATCTTTCCCGCAGAATGCCCCCCCCACCTGAGGCAAGAAGCGTCCGTGGTCACTGTGGCTCGGGAAATGCAGCACAAAAGGTCTCCTGCCAGGGGCTCCGGAGAAAGAAGCCACCAAAGAAGGGAGTCCCTGCACGCCTTGCTGACCGCAATCGGAGCGTTGAGAGAGGAACAAAGAGGGGACCACTGAACCTGAAGGGTCCATTGAAGAACCCGCATGCGTAAACGAGCATGAATGAGAAGCGGAATAGCTGCCGCCATAGAACCTAGGGCCCTCAGGACCGAAGCTGCAGTTGGAGATGGTTGCAGGATCGCTGTCACATGACACTTCAGGTTGGCAATTCGGTCTGGAGTGAGGAAGGCTCGCATTGATCTGGTGTTTAGTCTTCCTCCTATGAAATCTCTAACTTGTTTGGGGTGCAGTAAAGATTTCTCCCAGTTGATCGTGATGCCCAGCCTTGGTGCTAGTTGAAGAAAGTAATCCCTGGCTGAGCACAGAAGATGCCTTGATGATGCCGTCAGGAGCCAGTCGTCCAGGTACGGAAAGACCTGTAATCCCTGGAGCCTCAGGTGGGCCGCTACCACCGCTAGCACCTTGGTGAACACCCTGGGGGCTGAGGTGAGACCAAAGGGGAGGACCCTGAACTGATAATGACTGGCTCCCAGCCGGAAGCGAAGAAACCTCCTGGATCGCCTGTCCATCCGAATGTGGTAGTACGCGTCCTTGAGGTCGATGGAGCACATCCAGTCGTTCTCCCTCAAGAGGGGAAGTATAGATTGCAGGGTGACCATCCGGAACTTTTGCTTGGTTACTGACAGGTTCAGCTGGGAAAGGTCTAAGATTGGTCTTAGGTCCCCCGTTTTCTTTGGCACCAAAAAGAACCTGGAGTAAAACCCTAATCCGGTTTGATCTCGGGGGACGCGCTGGATAGCTCTTTTTTCTAGTAGCTGTTCGATTTCGACAGCTGCCACCTCCCTTTGGTCGGGTGGAACATCTGGGAGGCTGCGAGATTTGGGAACCTTGAATAGGGGAATTGAATATCCTCTGGATATGACACGAAGCACCCAACTGTCTGTTGTTATGGACTCCCAAGAAGTCAGGTGCCTCGGAAACCGCCCCCCGACTGCCTCCAGAGACGGACAGCCGGGCAACCCTTCAGGGCTGCTGCGTGGGTCTATCAGAGAAAGGTTCTCTGGACCCAAAGTTGCCAGGAGCCCCCCTGCCTCTAGCACGACGACCTCCCCATCCTCCTCTGCCACGGAAGGACTAGTTATCCGGAGCAGGTTGGGACTGCTGCAACTTCCGGAACCACATCTTCTTCTGTCCCTTTTGGTTCTTAGAGAAGGACCTCTGGGGAGCTGAGAAGCGGACTCCGACGGCAGACAGCGTCTTCCCGTCCTTTTCGCTCTGGACTAATGTCTCGCGAACAGTCTTGCCAAACAAGGCAGAACCATCGAAGGGGGCATTCGCGAAGGTCGCCTTGAAGGGCTCTGCAAAATCACAATGGCAGAGCCAGGCCTGTCGCCTCATGACTAGGCCTGCTCCGCTGGCTCTAGCGGCTCCCTCAGTAGCATGAGAAAGCAGCCGCATAGATGTATTGGAAACTGATCTGAGAGTGGCCATTCGGGTGGAATATACCTGTTTATCCTCACTCGATATGGACTCCAGGGGAGATGCAGCGTATTCTTTAATCAGATCCCGCTGCATCCTGATGACATGTGCCATGTAGTTCAGCGCTCTCAAGGAGAAGGTTGCTGAACTAAAAACTCGCTTCCCAATGCGATCCATCGAGCGGGACTCCTTGCCCGGAGGATGCATGGAGGGACTCTCCTGGGCCAATTCCCTCTTCGTGGCTGCAGCCATCATCATGGCATCTACTGGGGGGCCCTTGCTCCAGTGAGTGCGGTCCGCCGGAGGGGAAAGAATGCGGTCCGGGCGCTTAGGGATAGGCTCAATGGTGTCCGGATCCTTCCACGCCCTGATGGAAATAAGATCCACCAGGGGGTCAGCAGGAGGGGACACCCAAGAGGTAGAAGGGCCCGCCTCAAATGCCTCCAAGAACACAGACTCGTCCGAGGAAGCCTTGGGGGCAGACCACCCCCCCCTGATCCTTAACATCTCCATGATGTCTCCAAATGAGACGTCCTCAGGGGGTGACCTAGGGGAGCCTTCCCCTTCATCCAAGTCTGTGTCTTCAGTAACGGACTCGGGGGAGTCCATGTGCCTCCTTTTGCACTTACGCTTCCGAGGTACTTCATCGGGGGGGCTGTCCGAGGAGTACTCTTCAGCAGTTGGATGTTCCAAGGGAACCACTTGGGACATCGAGGCGGGCTGTCCCTGGGACCTGGCCCAACTGCAAGGGAGTGCGGGATGGAGCCGTGGCAGGGACCGGGGGTCCGGATGTCCTCAACAGTGCCCTTTCCACTACGTCGAAAGCCGAGGGGGAGCCAGCTTCTCTAAACCCCGAGAGCCGACCCCCACTCGGATCCGACGCACGGATCGGAGTCGGAGCCGAAACCGTCGGATCCGAGAGACCGGTGCGCTCCGACCTGGACGGAGCCGAAGACACACCAGCTCCCTCGGATCCGAGGCTCGGCCCTCGGCTCCGAGAGGTCGGGTCCGAAGTACCCGAAGCACTCAAGGGATGGGACGGATCCGAGGTGCGCCGACCCATCAGATCCGACCCACCCCCGGATCCAAGTCTGCCCGGCGCCGACAGCTCCGAACCCGTGGTATGGGTCGGAGAAGGAGCCAAGGGGGCGAAAAAAGGGGTCGAAGCCCCTCCCGGATGGGGGGGGGCTAGGAGCACTCCCATTTGCATTTGGGCCTGGATGAATTTCCTCATCATCCGGTCCATATCAGCTTCACTCATGGAAAAAGTTGACCTGGTGGAGGCCACCGAAGCGGACCTAGAGAGCCGCCTTGGAGACCTCCTAGAAGGGCTAGCCTCCTCCTCCTCGGGTCCAGGAGAAAACCGAGGGGAGTGGAGCCGAGGAGGAGGAAAGCTAGAAGGCACAGGGGAGGCCCGCTTAGATGGAGGAGCCAAACTGGAAGTTTCGGCTGTACGCTTGTGGTGCCTCTCCCTGTGCCTCTCCTTCTTCTCTCTCTCCCTAGAGGATTCCTTCCCCTCCGGCAACTTAGAGGGAGGTTGAGTCCCAGCCGGAGGGGGAGAACCCACAGCAACAGGTTGCTGAGTGGAAGGGGCAGAGGCCGAAGCGGTATCTGGAGGTAAAAGACCTGCTAGCACCAGCTTCGACCTCCGCTCCCTCAAAGCCCGGGGGTTGAACCCTGCACAAATGGTACAACCAGATGACAGGTGTTCAACCCCCAAGATTCGCACCGAGTGTGGCCATCCGCTGGGGACAGCTTATGGCCACACTCGGTACATTTCGAGAAAACAGCCTTATGGGCTTCAGACATCACAACCCTAAGGCCTAACACAACACAACACACAAACAAACTACGCAAAACCCGAGAATTATTAAATAAAAGAGAGAGGAAAGCCTAACACACTCAACACTAACTATATCAACAACAAAAAATAGAGATTTTTAAAACTTTTTCTGTCAAAAAATTCTTATCTTATCTTCAACAAACGCCAGGAGCTCTAGAATCCATAGCTACTTGAAAAGCGGCAAACGAAATCTGAGGTCAGTCAGGGCTTGGCAAGGGGTTATGGGTAAGAGGGAGGAGCTAGGAGCTCAGAGCCTAAGCTTTTGAATTGCCGGCTCGGATCCGAGGTCGGATCCGATACCCACAGGTTGCAGACGAATGAAGTCTGCCTACTTCAGATCACAATTTATATTCCCCCATTATTGGCTTTGTTGTTTGTCCAGGTTTTTTGTGCTAAGAGGTTGATTGCTATAGTAAGAAGTGAGAACTGAATTCACTAAATGATAGCCATTAAGTTTCAGTCTTCCTGTTTTTTCAAACTGCTGATTTAGCATAGTGGTACGTTGCACTGACTGTAGTATATAGGATTCTGGTTTCAAGACTTGCCAGTAACATGCATGGTGATAGCAGAGCATTTTATTCTAGCAACTTTCCAAAATTATACAAGCAATGTTTAAAATGTGTCCCTGGATTTTGACCTTTTGCCCCCCCCCCCCAAAAAAAAAGCTTTATTTGAGAATAAGTGCGAGAAGCTGTGCAAGATGCCTATGGCTTACACTACTGTTATTCTGTTTATAGTTTGGGTGTGGAAGTAGACTTTTATGACAGAAATGTTCTGAATTGTGCAGTTTTGTAATTACTGGTTCGTGCATTTTTTTTCATTGCCTACAGTACAGCCTACTGGAAAATGTTCATTCAAACAATAAATGTAAAATGCACTCTAACAAGTGTGCTGTATTATACAAGGAATATAACTTAGGAAGGTGTATCAAAGAAAAGAACACATGTATGTTTCTTGTTTTGTGTGCAATGGGCCAAGGATTTGAAAACAGCACAAAGGTAATCTTTATCCACCGCTGGCCAGATGCATTTTCTTTGTATGTGGTGTGGATTTCAATGCTGTTTCAATGAATGCGAGTTTCAAGGGCAGAGAAGTTTTAATGCCAAGTCTGTTTTCATTGTGAGACAGTATTGCTTTGTTGATCAGATGTCTGTTAGTGTTTGTGCATTGATATGCTGCAAAATGTAAAAATAAAATCCAAATCATTGATTGTAGAAGTAAAGCAGTATGCACACATTAGTTTTTATGGTAAATGTGGCGAAATAGCCAGGTAATAGGACATTGGAATCTGGTGCCATATTTTGGTTGTTTGTTCTTCAGTTTGCATTTGAAAGTTGGTATCCCACAATTCCATTGGAGTGGGTGGGGTTACATAATTATGTATGCAAATTAGATGTTAATCAGCATACAGATTTGTACCTATTTTTCATAGGCCTTGTCCAGATTTTTGATGATTCCAGGTTGAGAGGTATGGTCCCCGTGGACTATGATGTTTGCAGATGACATTGTGATCTGTAGTGAGAGTAGAGAACAGGTGGAGGAGACCCTGGAGAGGTGGAGATATTCTCTAGAGAGAAGAGGAATGAAGGTCAGCAGGACTAAGACAGAATATATGTGTGTGAATGAGAGGGAGAATAGAGGAATGGTGAGGATGCAGGGAGTAGAGGTGGCAAAGGTGAGTTTAAGTACTTGTGATCAACATTTCAGAGTAATGGTGAGTGTGGAAGAGAGGTGAAGAAGAGAGTACAGGCAGGATGGAGTGGGTGGAGAAGAGTGTCAGGAGTGATTTGTGACAGACGAGTACCAGTAAGAGTGAAAGGGAAGGTCTACAAGAGGGTAGTGAGACCAGCTATGTTATACGGGTTGGAGACAGTGGCATTGACAAAAAGGCAGGAGTCAGAGCTTGACATGGTAGAGTTGAAGATGTTAAGATTTGCACTGGGTGTGACGAGGATGGACAGGATTAGGAATAAGAATATTAGAGGGTCAGCCCAGGTTGGAAGGTTTGGAGACAAAGCCAGAGAGGCAAGATTACGTTGGTTTGGACATGTGCTGAGGAGGGATGTAGAGTATATTGGGAAAAAGATGCTAAGGATGAAGCTGCCAGGTAACAGGAAAAGAGGAAGGCCTAAGATAAGGTTTATGGATGTGGTGAGAGAGGACATGCAGGTGGTTGGTGTGACAGAGCAAGATGCAGAGGACAGGAAGAAATGGAAACAGTTGATCTGCTGTGGTGACCCCTAATGGGAGCAGCCGAAAGAAGAAGAAGGGGGTGTTGTATTATAGAAGGAATATAGTTTAATACAATCAATATGGTGCATCACAGAACACATGCATGAATGCATGGTCCAAAAAATGTGTGCAAGGGGCCTAGGGTTTGAAAACAGCCGAAAGATACATTTAATCCACCAGATGCACTTTCTTTGAATGTGGGTTTCAATGTCATTTCAATGAATGTGAGCTTCAAGGGCAGAGAAGCTTACTGTTCATACTAAGTCTGTTTTCATTGTAAAATTGTATTGTTTTACTTATCAAATTGCACAGTGTTTGTGCTATAACATTTGAAATAAAAGCTTTAAATATTGCTGATCATTGTAGAAGTTGAGGAAAATAGCAGACACACTGACAGGTTTGAACTGTGTTTATGGTAACTGGGAGAAATAGCTAAGTAAAGGGACAGATGGCTGGGGGGTGTTGCCGGGGGGGGGGGCTGTTGGGGGGCTTTACTTCTAGGGTGGACCTGATTCATTATTCTGCCCAGTACTCCATTTGACCATGATCCAGTCCTGGTCTTTGTATTACCTTTTGGTTTATTTGCTGTTTCATGTTTGCTAAGATTCATCTCCAGCTTCTTAGCTTATAGCAGGTTGAATGACAATCATGTTTTCTTCCTTACATGGATGACTTACTGATCCTTGCAGAGTCTTATCCTAGATGTCAATTCATTCTCATATGGGTTTCAACTATTCTGACCAGTCTGAGATTCATGATAAACTTTCAGAAATACTTTCTATTTCTCACTAAATATAATGCTCCTTTTGGCATATATCTGTCCAGACACATGCAACAACTGGAACATCCAAAGAGGTACCTAAGACCCAAACAACATGTCCTACGTGGATCAACTCAAAACAAACATTTTTGGTGCAAGTGAAGGTAAAGTTTTATCTGGAAACCTTTCTGAGCTTCTCAAATCAGTCTCTGGACTTCAGCCGGAGAGCTTCTCAGTTTTCTGTGATTCATTGCATCTGTGTTTCTCAGGATTCCTCTTGCTATTTTGCACACAAGAAAAGTTGTAGGGTATCTAAAAACACATGCACCCAACATTTGCATCATTCTGATACCTATCTTGGCCTTTGCATTAATGGACCTGCACTTGTGGGGATTACAAAAAAATATATATATGTGGACTACCCTTTTCCTCAACCTCCAAGTTAGTCTGTATTGACATACACCTCAGAATTTCCTTGGGGGGGGGGTGGGTTCCTATGAGGGTAATGGTGTAATTCCTGTGGGATTTGTCAGACAAACCAAAGCATGTTCCTGACATGAGTGTTTCACCTGAGATCACCTTGAAACAGATCGCTCCTTCTTGGGATCTTAAATTTCTGATGGAAAAGTTTATCACATCTCCATCCGAACCTGTATATAAGCAGATTTATGATTTCTTGTCTGCAAAACTATCCTTCTTTTTGCTCTGACATCTGCAAGATGAGTATCTGACTTGCTATCTCTCTTGGTGGGTTAATCCCTTCTGGTCTGCACTTGGGATAAGTATCAGTATGAAGAAATCCCTCATTCATGCTCAAGGGTATTTCTGCTTTCTTTGATTCAGGCCATCAGTCTACAGTGTACTATTCTAACCCTCAGAACCCATAGATAGCTTATAGGTTCATAGTTTCATTGCCAGGTACTAGGCTATCGACCCTCAGGCCTATATAAGCCTAGCTGAAAAAGTTCCCTGGCTTTCGCCACTGAAGAAAATTATTTTCCTGTGCCCCTGTCGAGCAGAGCCACAGAAGTGATCTCTGGGGTGAATTTCCTATTTCCCATCCAATTGCCAAGATTTTTCTTAAAGAGGGCTAATGAGAAGCTTTGTTTGACATGAATGGGTAGTCTGTTCCAGAGCATGGGAAGTCTCTGGGACAAGAATCTATCCCTCCAGCATGTTCTGTTTATTGTGATGACAAAGTTTAGGGCCCTGGAGCATGTGGCTCAGAGAGATTGGGATTTCTTTAAGTGTAGCATGTCCAACAGATCTGGGTTTGACATGGCTTTGGATGTTAGGTAGAGGTTGCCTCTGAGTAGGCGATATGCGATGGAGTAGAGCTGGAGTTTTTTCAGATGGTCTGTGTATGGCATCTGTTTGAGGCTGGTAATCCTTTTGGTGAGGTATTTTTGTGGCGTTTCTAGCTGTTGCAAATGTCTTGCGAGGTACATGCCAAATGGGGCATTGTACTCTATAATGGGTCTAATGACAGATGAGTAGAGAGGAACAATGACCTTTTTTTTCTGGAGGAGAACCCCTTTTTGATGAGGTGTGCCACATAGAAGGATTTCCTGACTACTCTGGCGATGTGATTATCAAAGGAGAGACTACTGTCCACCTGTGTCCCAAGGTCTCTTATTGCACTTTCGGTGTTAAGCAGACTATCACCTATGTGGTAGCTCATGGGTACAGAGTTTTTACCAAAGGGGATGACAATGCACGTTTTGGCATTGAGCTTGAGGCCATGGCTTTGACACCAGGCATCTGTCTCAGTGAGGCCCTTTTGTAGGATGTACACATCGTTTGGAGTTTCAGTTATGGCTCCTAGTATGCAGTCATCTGCGAACTTCATTAGCCAAAGACCTTCTGTGTTATCCTGTACTTCAGAAAAGTAGATACCAAACAGGAGAGGACCCAGGACTGAACCCTGTGGTACTCCACTTGTCACTGGTCTGACATCGGATTTGGAGTCTGCTACTTTCACAGTTTGGGTTCTGTCAGTGAGCCAGTTGGCAACCCATCTTGTGACATAGAGATTTATACCTAGTTTAGTGAGTTTATCTATAATTCCAGAGTGGGGGATGGTGTCAAAAGCCTTGGGGAGATCTAGATAGGCTGCTTGAACCACCTTACCCTTGTCAACGGCTTTGGTGACTGCTTAAAAGAAGTCAATCAGGTTTAGGAGACATGATCTGCCTTTTACAAACCCTAAGTGGGTTTGATCCAGATTTTAGAGATTACCAATGTATTTGTTCATAGGTTCATAGGTTGGTACTAGGCTATCGGCCCTAGGGCCTATACAAGCCTAGTGATAACAATTCCCTGGACCCCTGTCTAGCGATCCCCGGGGTGAATTTCATATCTCCCATCCAGTTGTCAAGGTTCCTTTTGAAAAGGCCAAGGAGGCCCTCTGCTTGACTTGTATGGGCAGTATATTTCAGAGTATGGGGAGTCACTGGGTCAGGAACCTATCCCTCCAGCATGTTTTGTTCATTGTGATGACACGATTTAGATCCCTGGAGCAAGTGGCTTTGAGCGATAGGGATTTTTTTAAGTGGAGCATGTCCAACAGCTCAGGGTTTGACATGGCCTTGTATGTTAAGCAGAGATCGCCTCTGAGTAGACGATATGCCACAGAGTATAGCCAGAGTATTTTTAGATGGTCAACATAGGGCATCTGCTTTGGGCCTGTGATTCTTTTAGTGAGGTATTTCTGCAACCTTTCCAGCTGTTGCAGATGTCTTGTGATGTACATACCAAATGAGGCGTTGCACTCTATAATGGGTCTAATGAGGGATGAGTACAGTGGGACAATGACCTCCTTTTTTTCTGGATGAAAAGCCCTTAGTGATGAGGTGTGCCACATAGAAGGATTTCCTGACTATTGTGGCGATGTGGTTATCGAAGGTGAGACCACTGTCCACCTGTGTCCCTAAGTCTCTCATCACACTTTCATTGTTTAGTGTACTGCCACCTATGTGGTAATTCGGTTCCCCTTCATATGACTGAAACTACAAAAGCCTGAAACTCAAAAGCCTGAAAACACAAAAAATACATATACTGACTTTAAACAACAGAAACCATCTTAATTTCCACTAAGTATAAGCAGGGGGGCTGCGCCCCTCACACCCCCTGCTACTTAAATATATCAACTCCAGGACTGAACTTCATTACACTAAGTGCAATCTTGGAGTTGGTATATTTAAGTAGCAGGGAATGTGGTGGGTGCAGGGGGGCTTGACCCCTGTTTATACTTAGTGGAAATTAATATGGTTTCCGTTGTTTAAAGTCAGTATATGTATTTTTTGTGTTTTCAGGCTTTTGAGTTTCTGGCTTTTGACTTTTCAGGCTTTTGACCTTTCAGGCTTTTGTTTTCAGGCTTATGAGTTTCAGGCTTATTTGAATTCAGTCATATGAAGGGGAACCAGTAATTCATGGGTACATGGCTTTTCCCAAAGGGGATAACTATACATTTCTTGGCATTAAGCTTGAGCCCATGGCTCTGGCACCAAGCATCTGTTTCTGTAAGGCCCTTTTGTAGAATATCCACATAATTTTGGGATTCAATAATGGCTCCCAATTTGCATTCATCTGCGAACTTTGTTAGCCAGAGTCCCTTAGTGTTGGCCTGTACTTCAGAGAAGTAGATGCCAAACAAGAGCGGTCCCAGGACTAAATCCTGAGGGCCTCCACTTGTCACTTGTCTGGAACTGGATTTGGAGTCGGCTACATTTACAATCTGGGTTCTGTCAGTAAGCCAGTTGGCAACCCATCGAGTTCTAGGAGCCCAAAGATTCCTAGAATTTATAAACTCAAATGCTATGGAACAACCTGTTACCACTCCCACAAGAGGGGAAAACATACTGGACCTGATCATCACCAACATGGGGACTATATGCTCCAGATCAGAAGTGTATCCCTCACTGGTAAGATCAGACCATAAACTAATTTCACTGGATATTCACATCCCAACCCCATCCCCTGCCCAGAAAACCACAGTGAAAAACTTCTCTAAAGCAAATTTCACACTCCTCAAAACCGAGGTGGAATTCTTCAAAGCCCCCGGGCCTGTGGAAAATATGGATATGTGGAAAAATATGTGCATCGCCTTCATTGATCTAACTAAAGCATTCAACTTGGTCAGCAGGAAAGGCCTCTGTAATCTGCTACAGAGGATTGTATGCTTCCCCAAACGTCTGAGGATGATTGCATCCTTCTACGAGGACATGGAAGGTGTTGTACAATATGATGGCTTCTCCTCAGGCTCATTTCCAATCAGGAGCAGAGTGAAGCAAGCGTATGTCCTGGCTCTGACAATCTTCGGCATCTTTTTTCTCTCTGTTACTCTCCCATGCCTTTAACAATTCTGAAGGTGGTGTATACCTCCACACTAGAAGCATTGGTAATCTCTTCAGTCTCGCATGCCTTTGAGTGAAGACCAAGGTGCAGACAGTACTGGTCAGAGAGATGCTGTTTGCAGATGATGCCACCCTGACTCAATTAGCCTCAAGAAGACCAAGATCATGGGGCCGTATGTTAGCAGCACCCCCACATCTTCAACGGCAATCACACTCTCGAGGTGGTGAAGGACTTCACTTACCTGGGCTCCATCATTGCCAGCAACCTCTGCCTGGATGACGAGCTGAATACCCAGATTAGTAAGGCACCAACAGCAATGACACATCTAACAGTGAGGATCTGGCACAACTCCAAACTGACCATCAACACTAAGTTTAAGGTGTACTAAGTGTGTGTGCTTAGTTCACTGCTCTGTGGTAGTAAAACATGCACCCTGTACTCCTGTCAAGAACTCAGGCTTAATAAGTTTCATCTGTGCTGCCTCAGATGGATCTTGGGCATCACCTGGCAGGACTGCTTCCCAAATAAGAACATCCCAGAGCAGGCAGGGATATCAAGCATGTTTGCCCTGCACTCTCAAAGGCACTCATGCTGGTTTGGTCATGTCAGCCATATGCGGAAGAGTCGAATCCCCAAATACGTTCTGTATGGCGAGCTTGCCACCTGCTCCAAACCCATAGGAAGGTGCATTCTGCACTTCAAAGATGTCTGCAAGAGTGATATGAAGGCAGTCAACATCAGTCTAACAGGCTGGGAAACTATAGCAATAGACCACATCATTTGGATACTGGCCATCAAGACAAGTACCTAGACAAGCAAGAAGAAGAGATAGGAGGTGTGGGAGGATAAGCAAGAGCACATATGGCAGAGGACAGCTTTGGTACCTACACAGCCAGGTATCCACCTGCATAAACTGCAGACTTTGCTGGTCAAAAATCAGACTTTACAGTCACAGCAGGCACTGCATGTCAACCACCGACTGATTTTGTGATGCAAACTTTATTGTCTCTCAAAACAAAGGCCATCATCAGTTCCATCACTGACCACCAAAGTCAAGTGCTGATGACCTAGAGGAATTCATATCTTTACCTGCATGAAACATAGGAGCGAAGAGTAATGGTGGCTGGGACTTAAATTTACCAGAAACAGACTGGAATAATACAGCAATAGCCGACCATATGGGTGTGATAAGCCCGAGTGATTAAACAAAGCCAACCAATGGTAAATCTTCAATATACCATATCACGGAGTTGGTTATTGCTATTATACAATGACATTATTTAAGAAAATATAAATTTTCTTAAATAATGTCTTTTTATAATGGTGTTGTGGTGTTCTTCCGCTTTTTCCTTGGTATCCTGGGGCTTTGCTGATATACTGCACATGTGCATGGGACTTGTGTTCCCACGTTTATGCAGTATACTAGTGCTGAGTAAAGAAAGCGATGGAGAAAGGAAGATCCTCCTTCTTTTTTTTTAAATTAAAAAAGAAAAGAAAAGAAACCGAGAGGTTTTTAATGTACAGGAGAGACGGGACAGGGAAAACAAAAGGATATTCAGATACTTTTTTAATTTTGCATAACTTACTTGATTATCCTTTTATTTTATTCTGTGCCATTTCTGTCATTTGTTTGGGTCTC
The DNA here is from genome assembly GCF_019279795.1 of Protopterus annectens. Classification (NCBI taxonomy): domain Eukaryota; kingdom Metazoa; phylum Chordata; order Ceratodontiformes; family Protopteridae; genus Protopterus; species Protopterus annectens. The sequence continues at coordinate 1,871,008,481 of NC_056729.1, read as the reverse complement.
CAGTTTTGTGAGTTTATTTATTTATTTTTAAATGAAAGCATAGTAAATTTTTTATTGCATATATTAATGGAAGAAAGTCTGGGCGACCAGACATTTTTTCCACTAGTATATGCTCAGATTTACAACGGACATGCTGAATGGGCTGACCAGTCAGTGTGCTACTTTACGAATGCTAATGACCAGGCATTGTATAATCATGATTCAACAACATTGGTAAGGAAATTATTCACATTTTATGTTCAGGAAAAACAATTGCTTCAGACTAAAAAAAAAAAAAAAAGCACCAGAGAACAGAGTATATTACACATTGTTTGGGTTCTTAAAGAAACTGTGACTTCCAAGTCATCTTTTACCACTGTTGATGTGCAGTGATCATGGGATTATAAAAAGTTTTTTTGAGTATGGAGGTCCAAAGGGGTATACTGGTTCCCATTCTAGATGTGGCACATACAAATGTGGGGCTTGCTCCCAATGCAATTATATTTTCAATGCCCCTTCTATTGAGATTTCTAGTAGGAAAAGAGAAATTAAGAGTAAGGCTTATGCTAATTGTAACAGTAGTGGTCTGGTCTATTTAGCCATATGTAAAGAATGTGATTCTTTTTACATTGGGAAAACGGAATGTAAACTTAAGACCAGGATTTATGAACATCATTATGAGATCAGCAGGGCCAGTTCAAGGAATGCATTATTTCATCACAAGTTAATATGCTTACAAGCAGGCTACCTCTTTTTTGTTCTGGAAACCGTCCCAAAAGAAATCCGGGGGGTATGTGGGAGGCAAAATTGGAGTACCGGGAACTGTATTGGCAAATCATTTTGGAAGCCACCAGGGAACCCGGATTAAATGACATGTTGTCTATTACATTAGTTTTAAAACTTAGATCTCCCAAGTTGTGAAAATCAGTTTTGGGTGTCATGTTTTTTTATTTTCACTAGAGGGCAGTGGTTTACTTGTGAATTAAAGTATTTTAACAGCATTTTAACATTATTTAAATAACATTTATTAAACACATCTTATATTTTATAAATGATTTTAATATATTTTTTGCCAGCATCATTGGACATGAATTACTAACAATATTTGTTTTTATTTAGGCTTAGCAAACACATGTGACTATAACGGGTTCAGGCACCTAGGCAGCGAGACATTTCCCTGTGGTACATTTGACTGGGGACACATGGCTGAAGTGACAGTTAGCTGCAGAGAAATATGGCTGTTTGCAAATTTCCTGTCGGCAAAGAGAAGAATGTGTTGCCATGCCCACAACTTCAAGAGCCAAAGTCACAGAGGAAAAACAATGTCCATGGTCCCCAAGGAAACATGAGACAGCAGGCAATATGGCAGGCATCAGCAGCAGGCTGGCCAGAGGGCATGTCAGTGACAGTACAAATGCAGTGCACAATGGGCAGTACCTTTATTATCGGTGTGTGTGGACCATTACCCCCTTTACATTCTATAAGGAACATTACCTAAAACGCATACTGGAGCATAAATGTGACTACAGTATCCTGCAGGATTTCCTCCATGCTGTAGCACACTTCTACATGTTGTAGTTACACAAGTATGTACTCTACACTGAGCACAACACTCATTACTTCTTCTGCCTCCATGCATTTGCTTATTAAAGCTGTGAGCATGGCAGTATGTGCTTCTCTCTGCCCACAGGGAATTTGGAAACAGCCATATTTCTCTGCAGCTGACTGTCACTTCAGTCATGTGTCCCCAGTCAAATGTGCCACAGGGAAATGTCTCGCTGGCTAGGTGCCTGAACCCGACTATAACATGTATTTGGATTTTTTATATAAGACATTATGTGAATGCAGTGGATTGTCCAATAGCAATTGGGTTTTTAATTGTGTCATAGTATTTAAATGGAAATGATGTTTTGTAGTAGTATCTGAGGAAGTGTTAGGACGAAAACGCAAACGTGTATAAGCAGCATTCATTTGTTTTAATAAAATGTGATTTGTGATTACTTCGGCTCTCATTTGGCTGCTCGGGTAGATTGTGGCTGTTTTTTGGTTTTAATTTGTGGTCATCCTTTGTGGTTATTGGTTTTTTACTGTGAAGGTCTCAAGAATGTTCCAGAACTTACCTCAACCCTATTTCTAGATACTGAGAAAGCTTCTGATTCTATCAAGTGGCAATTTGTATGGTTTATTATGCATAATATGCACTTCTCATTAGAATTGTTGACCTCCTTTTAGACCCTGTATTGTGAGCCTTGCACACGTGTTCTTACTAATAACAAATTCTTTCCCTCTTTTCAGTTGAAGAGGGGATTTAGGCAAGGTTGTCCTTGTCCCGCCATCCTATTTCTTCTTGCAGTTGAACCACCAAATAGACTATTGTACCCCCTCAACTACAGGTTGGTCTGCCTTGAAGGCACAACAGTAGCATTTCTGTTTACTGGGAGTTGTGTAGGTTCTCACTCATAAGCCTTTGCAAGACATTTAGGACATTTTAGAAACCTTTGCTAAAACAGAAATGTGTCCTGTTAACTCCACAGCCAAGGCATTAAAGGATAATGACACCCACTCTATGTATAAATGGGTTAGGGCGTACCCACATTATCTAGGCAAAGCTTCACCATGATATCCATGAAATTATTCAGATTAATCTTACAGATATCTGGTGCAAGGAATTTTTCTAGATTCATTCCTGGAAGTGACTACATCTCTTATTAATGGGACAAATTGCAGCAATTAAAATGATGATAACTCCCCTTCTTTTTTTATAACTTTGGCCATGTCTCCACACCATCCTCACACTGAGTGCTAAAGAGACTGGCAAAACTCATTAGTGCATTTTTGTGGGATGTTGGTAAGGCAAGACTGAACTCAAACATACAGCATTCCCCAGTTGGAGTGCTTATGGGAAAGAATTCCCCCTGACACATCTTTTTAAGATTGATCATAAGACTCTGCATCACTGGGGTCAGATGCCGGCTATTATTCTTAACTCCTATTCACCTTGGCTCCTTTGTTGGTATCCCATTTCTATTCTTAAACGCATAAACACTTGGCATTCTCTCCATCAAACACATGCAGCCCTTAAGAGAATAGTCAAACATTTCAGTTGGCCCAGTATTTGAGGCTCTGTTGTACCTCTCTAGAATAATCTTTTTTTAAACTAGATGGTTCACCCTTCACCGAGAAGTTTTGGGCTGTGAGATGTATCAAATGGCTGTCTGATTTGACTACAGATACAGCAGGGAACCATACACTTGCTACCATTGCTGACTTACATGAGCATTGGGATCTATCTAGAACTGATTCTGGAAGTATCTCAGGATTAGATACATGATCCATAGATCTCCTGTTATGACTGATTTCCCATATCTCTCAGCCCATCTATCAAGCTATGGGTCATGGTCAGGTTATCCTTTGCCTATTAAAGATGTCTGCTAACCTTCCTTCATCTTCATCTTCAAGAAGGGTGACAACTCATTGCAAGGGGACACTCACCACAGTTTTGAGTGTACTCAAAAACCTGGGGTCCTTTCCATATTCTATTGAAAAAACAGTGCTATTTATCCATAAAGGATATTGGGCATCAGTCAATACTGTTGCTAGGGGCTTTGCTAAAGCTATTTACTACCAGGCTTATGACCACCCTAACCTTAATGCAGAACATACATTTTGGGGCTGTCCCAAGTCTGTAGCATTTGGACTAAATTCTGGTACTGGTTAAATACCCTTTGTGGAAATTCATTAGATTTGTCCAAAGCTTCCCTATGGATTGGTCCACCCCCCCACCCCCCCAGGTGAGTTTCAGATTTACTAAATCTCTTATAGCTGTTTCAGGCCTCTGTCATTGTAAAAACCTATATTGCCTTACATGGAAGATGCCTTCAACACTATTGATTCGTGAGGTACTGTCCTGGATTCTTTATAGGATCATAGGATCATACGAGGTTACTAGGCTATTGGCCCTAGGGCCTTTACAAACCTTGTTATGTTATACCCTTGTTCTCTTATAGACTAAGATATATAGTGTACATTTGTAGGACTGGATAACCACTCACCACACCCTTCCTCAGTCATCTAGTCCTGTTGTTGGTCCCAGTATCTAAGTACTATTTTTATAATATCTAAGGACCAATATCTAATAGCTAAATCTCAACATCCTCTCTTCCTCTCTCCAACAGAAAGGCTGAACTGTCAATGGCACTGTCTATTTTACTACTTTTGCATAAGTGACATAGTAATTTTTAATAACTAACAAACTTGCACTTTAGCAGAAGGCACACAGTGACTCATATCTAAGCAACCATGCAGTGCATTACTTATATTGAATTAAAACAACCATGCAACTCATTACTTATACTGAATGAAGTTCTTGATAAGACGAGTCACAGGACATTTTCATGTAAACACATTCCATGTCTTGTGTTGTTTTAACCTACTACCTTACATCAAATATTTCCAAAAATGTGTTGTATTGTTTTTTGTATCTGTTGAACATTTGTCTATATTCATACTTTCTGTAAATTTTTATCTGTTCTTTTTATAAAATGGAGCTTTTCTCCCTGGACCTCCACTGAAAATGGGCCTCCTGCTCAGTCAGACACTCCCAGTAAACAAATGAAAAAAAAAAAAATAAATAAATGGGCAGCACCAGCAATCCCTGTCCAAGAGGGACATACAGTAGATGAAAGCCCTGGGGTAAATTTACAGTTTCCCATCCAGTTGTCCAAGTTATGCTTAAATAGGGTCATTGAGGAGTTCTGTATTACGTGGACTGGGAGTTTGCTCCATAGGAGTGGCAACCTCTGGGAGACATTTCTGTCTCTCCAACATGTCCTGTTAATGTTTCAGGCTATAAGGTCCCTAGAGCAAGTGAATCTTGTCCCATTTGATTTGTTAACGTACAGCTTTTCCATTAAGTCAAGGTCCGAGACTGCTCTGTAGACCAGGCACAAGTCATGCCTAAGCTGTCTATAAGATACAGAGTATGGCAACAGGTACTTCAGTTCATCCATGTAGGTCATGTTTTGAAGGCCCTGAATTTTCTTGGTGAGAAACCTATGAGGTCTTTCCAGCTGCTGGAGGTGTCTGGTGAGGTACATACAGAAGGGAGCATTGTACTCTGTTATTGGCCTGATGAAAGATGAGTACAGGGGAGTTATAACCTCCTTAGATTTGGATGACATGCCTTTACTTATGAGATGTGCAACATAGAGGGCCTTCCTTACCACTGTGGACAAATGATGATCAAAGTTAAGGTTGCTATCTACCTGCATTCCCAAATCTCTCCCCACTGGGTTTGAACATAGGGGGATATTACTGATATTGTAATTTGGAAGCACTTCTCCTTTGCTGAAGGGGATGATAATGCATTTTTTTTGTTTAAGTTTAAGTCCGTGGCTTTGGCACCAATCATTTGTCTGTGTAAACCCATTTTGTAGAATGTTGACATTGTTGCAGAACTCGGTGATTGCACCCAGTTTGCAGTCATTAGTGAAATGGATAAGCCACAGGCCATCTATTTTCACCTGGGCTTCTGACAAAGAGATTCCAAGCAGTAGAGGGCCTAGCACAAATCCTTGTGGAACACCATTGGTAACAGGTCTGCTGGTAGAGGTGGAATCCCCAGTTCTGACTGTATGTGTTGTGTCGGTGAGCCTGTTTGCTACTCATCTAATGATGCATGGGTTAATCCCCAGCTGGGTGAGTTTCTCAATGATGCCTGAGTGGGGGGTTGTGTAAAAGGCCTTGCCTAAGTCGAGAAGTGTAGTAGGTACTGTTTTGACTTCATTGATTTCTTTGGTGACATTCTCAAAGAAGTCACCAGTTTTAACAGTCAGGACGTGCCCTTAATGCAGCCAAACTGGATCAGATAAAGAGTTTGAAGATCTACTATGTCCTTGTTGATAAGGTCCATGATGATTCTTCCCATAGATTTACAGATAAGGCTTGTTAGGCTTATGGGTCAATAGTTCTCAGGGTCAGTTGAGGAACCCCCCTTTGTGCAAGGGGATTATGGTTGCTGTTTTCCATTCTTCTGGGACAAATCCAGTACCTAAACTGTGTCTGAAGAGATTAGCCAGTGGTTCCGCTAACTCCTGTTTTAGACCATTTAGTAAACAGCCTGGGATGTTATCCAGTCCTATACAGGCTGTGATTTTGGACTTGTAGAGTGTGGTTATGACCTGCTCTTTGGAGATACTAGGTAGAGGATTGGTATGATTGGTGAGGTCAGTGGGGTGAAGATTTCTCCAAACTTGTCTGCTAGCAAGTTGGTGATGTCCTCAGCTTCAGTATGAGTGGTACCATCCACTACTAATTCAACACAAAGCTGGGCCTTCCCTTTTATATTTTGGACATAGCTAAACAATATCTTGTGATTATCCTTAAATAGGAATGCTAATTTAGTTTCATAATTAGCTTAATAGGACTTAACAAGATGTTTAATTTAATGGTTCAAGCTGTGGAGGGTGTTCTTTATCTGCTGAGAACATTTCCTCTTGTTTTTTAACAGCAGTTTCTTTCCTTTGTTGTATAACCTATTGATGCTAGATGTCCACCAGGGTGCCTTGTTTTCTCACAAAGATGTTGTTTTGAACCGGTCAGGTACAGCTGAGTCTATATTTTTGTACATGTATTTATACAGTGCATTTGTGTACACCTCTGTATAGGAATCATTGACATCAGTGGTGGTACGGTGTTTGAAAGTATTCAAGCCATCACTTAGGAGGCTATAGTTTGCTTTGGAGAATATTTTTTAACCTTTTTGCTCCTGAGGGGAGTCAGGTATGATTGTTACTTTTAATGAGACTTATTTCTGACTGGACTTTACCAAGGAGGCCCCCACACATGGGGTGGTGTAGCGATCTCTCATGTTGGTGAGTACTAGGTCAAGGATATTAAAGCCCCTTGTGGGGTGCAGTCTGTCTGTTCCAGAGTATTTTTGTTAACAAAGTCCAGGAATCTTAGGGTGAGCATTTTTGTGCTCATATATGTTTCCCAATCAAGGGAAGGATAATTAAAGTCACCCATGTCCAGAGTGTTTGGCTGTATTGTGTGAGACTCAAGTAGGTCCAGGTAGGCAGTGTGGTTTTTGTGGTGGGGACCTATAGCTAGCAATGACATGGAGGGGGGTCTTTCATACAGTTAGTTGGACTTGGAGTGACTCTAGGGAGTTGTACTGTTTATCCAGTCATGAGGTGTATTTGTCTTTGATGAAGATGGATACACGTCTTCCTTTGGTTCTTTCATGTTCCTTTTGTGGTCTGAATGTGTGGAAGGCATTGCAGCCTTGCATGGCTGAGGTACTCTCTGCGGCCTTGAAACAAGTCTCTGTAACTGCACAGACACTGGCATCTTCCAAAGTAAGGAGTGCTTCCAGTGAGTGCAGTTTCTGATTTAGACTCCTAGCATTAAGCAGCATAACCTTGAGTTTGTCTCCAAAGGATATTTTTACATCGGGAATTTTGTTCTTATGACATTGCCTAAAAAAGGCACTATGGGGAAGGCAAGTACATTTGCCAGTAACTGAAAGCCAAGAGGTGACAGGTGAAGACCAACTCTGGAAAAGCAGTGTGGTCTTTCGACCATATCATCCCAGGCTGACAGATACTGGATCCCCTTGGACTGACACCAGAAGCTAAGCCAATTGCTGAAGTTAATCATTTTTTGTTTGTATTGAGGCATCATCCTTGGTGAAGGTAGAATGCTGATTATGGCTAGGGACATACCTCCCTGGGACACATGATCTGAAAGCTCAGTTAGGCCTCTCTTCATATAGTCCAGTGAGGTATGTCTCAAGTCATTCAGTTCAACATGGACTATGACAGAGTCATATGGTGCCAGAGCCATGGGCTCAAGCTCAATGCCAAGAAAGGTATAGTTATCTCCTTTGGGAAAAAACATGGACCCGTGAATTACCACATAGGTGGCAGTACACTAAACACGTAAAGTGTGATAAGAGACTTAATGACACAGGTGGAAAGTGGTCTCACCTTCGATAACCACATCTCCACAACAGTCAGGAAATCCTTCTATGTGGCACACCTCATCAATAAGGGGTTTTCATCTAGAAAAAAGGAAGTCATTGTCCCACTGTACTCATCCCTCATTAGACCCATTATAGAATACAATTCCCCATTTGGTATGTACCTCTCAAGACATCTGCAACAACTGGAAAGGCCGCAGAAATACCTCACTAAAAGAATCACAGGCCTAAAGCAGATGCCCTACGCTGACCGCCTTAAAAAAACTACAGCTATACTCCATCGCATATCGTCTACTCAGAGGCGATCTCTGCTTAACATACAAGGCCATGTCAAACCCAGAGCTGCTGGACATGCTACATTTAGAGAAATAGCAATCCCTCAGAGCCACACGCTCCAGGGATCTAAACCTTGTCATTACAATAAACAAAACATGCTGGAGAGATAGGTTCCTGACCCAGAGACTCCCCAGATTCTCGAATAGACTGCCCATACATGTCAAGCAAAGCGCCTCTTTCGCCCTCTTCAAAAGGAACCTTGATGATTGGATGGGAGAAAGGAAATTCACCTCGGGTATCACATCAGTCCCCCTGTTAGACAGGGGTCCAGGGAAGTAAATAGTGTTGGAAGAAATAGCCAGGGAATTGTTATGGCTAGGCTTGTATAGGACCTAGGGCCGATAGCCTAGTACCAACCTATGAACAGTACTTGTTGTTGAGAGACTTGAGTGCGTGCATGATTTGGTGGATCCTGGCACCAGACAGGCAGCTGACCATGACCTTCTCCTTGTCCAGCCTGTTGAGAGGGACATCTGTGGGTCTCACTGTGGAGTCACCTATGACCAAGACATTTGCCTTAGGAGCTTATTGGGTGAGACACTGATGCATGTGTTTTTATGTGTAGTGGATTCTGTTGGAACTGCATTGTGTGCAGAAGGTTTGAACATGGGAGGTCTCTTCCCTTTTGGTATACTTCTAGTGAGTACCAATGTATATCTGGGTTTATGTGTTTAGCTCTTGGCTTGTGGAAGACGTAAAGTGTGTGTGGTGACAATCTTTTTGGTATCTGGTTTGTTGTTACATGACAGAGATGACATTGATACCAGATTCATAGTATAGATACATCTCTCACATCTAGCCTATGCTATTTAAGGCAGATGAATCAAAAAATACAGGTGCAGAATAAAAATGTCACAGCAGCAAAAACAATATAAAATGAAGCAACAGTTCACTGAAATACAGCACACAAGTGCCAAAAACAGGCTTAAATTGTACTTATTTGTTGAAGATTTCAGTGGATGCTTTGGATTCTCTTAGATGCACTTCAGATCTCTGGCTTAGAATACCAAACTCTGAGCAGCTCTGCCAAACTGAGTGCAAACCTGCGCAAATATGATGCTTAAATATAAGCAAATGTAAACAGCTCTAACACAGTCTACCAATGGAAAAGCACCTCATAGAGCCTTTATTCCAGCAATCTCCAACTTAGATGGATCCTGAGCTACACATTTCTGCCACAAGGGTGCAGGACGGCCCTCTTAATGAAAGATGGCTGGTTTTAGTGCTCAAGTGATACCAAACAGTCTAGCTTCAGCAAGACTGAATTTTTTATCAAGCGTCCCTGTGTAACTTCATACACCTCATCCTCTCCAAAAACAGTTATACTGTTATCTAAGATCAATGCCATATGGTCACACTTTTTGGACTTGGCAAAAAAAGAATGTATTTAATACTAATGAATCCTATATCAGCATTTAAACATCCTCATGTTTTTTTCCCTGCCCTTTTTATCTTTCCATTTCCTGGGGTCTATATTATAACTTCAAAGTTGTAAAACTTCAAATGTTATAATATCGAACCCACTACATCGAAGGATGAAAATAGCGAAGCCCTGGAACATTGAATTCTTACCTAGGACAAGATTATGGTGGCCCACTCTGTGGCTTCGCTATTTCCTCCACTGTGGTGTGATAGTTACGGACCTTAGGTTTAGAATGCGGGTTAAGGTAAGTGGATAGGTAGGAATGTATGTATTGTGTAGTGCAGGGTTGGGTTTTGTTAACTGCATGTGTGTGTGTATTAATTAGTTTGTTTGTGTATAGTTTTGTAGGGTATGTGTGTAATAGTTACAGACCTTAGGGTTACGGTGCGGGTTAAGTTTAGTGGATAGATAGGAATGTATGTACGATTTAGTGTAGGGTTATACATAGGGTTTTGTTAAATGTATGTGTGTGGTTTATTTATTTTGGTGTGCTTGTGTTGTGTGTATGTTTCTCAGAACAGCAAATTTTTTCCCTGAGTGTTCGATGTTATCATATTTTGAAATTCCGGGTTCGAACTTATGGTGTCCGCTATTTTGGAATTTTGAATATATGATATAGACCCCATTTCCTGTCCTCCTCTGACTTTTTTGCCTGATCTTGTTCATGTTTTTTTTTCTTTCAGGAAAAAAGATGCTTTTAAAGAATAGCATTACTAATTAAATATGTGGTTTATACAGTTACTTATCCATGTATGTGACTAATAATCTATTTATCATACTTATTGTATGCAATGTTTTCATCTTATTTTATGTTTCACCTAATGGCTCTTACACAGTCCTTAATCATTATGTGTCCTTCTTGCATTATGCATTCATAATAATTTGCTTTAAATATTCTTTAATTATTGTTAAAAGTTTAATAAATTGTTTCAAAAAAGTAATAATAATAATGTTAGATGTAATGGCAAAATAGTCTCTTCCATACTTCTAGACTTGTCTGAAGCATTCAACATAGTGTGTCACAGCAAACATCTACTTCAAATGTCCTCACTGGGTCTATCTCAATCCACCCATCTATGGTTTAAAAGCTACTTGCCCAATAGATAACAGGCAGCAAATAGCACTCCACCCTGTCTCCAAACCTCCCAGTCACCACTGGTGTACTACAAGGCTTTGTCCTTGGTCCCCTCCTCTTTCATATTGTCACCAACATTCTCCACATATAAATACAATACTCCTGTATAATGCAATGCACAGATGACTCCACACTCCCAGGTACATCAGACATCCTGGCACAGCTCCAAAAAATTACTAAGAACGTTTTAACAGCCACTGAAATATGGCTTTGGAATTCAGAACTCATGCTCATACTGTTTGCGTTATACTAACTTACATTTAATTTCTTTAAACTGGCAAATTTTTCTCTAAATATTAAATCATTGTGATATAAGTTACATCTATTTTAACCAATGATGTCACAGACTGTCTAATTTGGTATAATTATTTAAGATGTAGATGTGTGTTATTTTTGAAGATTGTAAAATTATTTCTCTTAAAATGTTTTGTGATACTTTTGAGGTTTTCTCCCCTGGCCTCTGCTGAAAATGGGAACCTACGTATTCTGACTTCCCTGGTAATCAAATGTCAATAAACAAATAAATACATATAACACTGTTTTTTTTATCATTATGTCAGCTAACTAGGCTTCATGCAAATGTATATAGTATGTAAAAGAATGATACCAAGGTTTTTTTTTCTAGTTTCACATTGTCTAAATTAATAGTTTGTAATGCTGAAAGAGGAAGAACTCTTTTACAGCTTTGTTATATTAAACTTAATCTAATGTGGAATGGCTTCAGTATCAGAAAAAGTAGGGTCTATATTACATTCTCGAAAGCCTACAATGTTGAATTTGACATTGTCGACACGAGACTAGCGAAACTGCAGAACATCGAACAAGTAAACGGAAATTTCCGTAAGGGGAGATTTCTGTTTACTTCAATGTAGTGCGGTCTCGGAGTTGGTATATTTAAGTAGAAGGAGGGGTGGGAGATGCAGGGGGCTTCCTCCCCTGCCTACACTGTTTATTTATTTATTTATTTATTTATTTTCTGTTTTTATTTTTTTCTGAACATTCAATGTTTTAACAGTTTGATCACTAAAGGTTGACCTTTAGTGATTCAAACTGTTAAATATTCGATGTTCTAATATAGACCCGAAAAATTAGGTATAGCTGCAGTAACTAGCATAAACTCAACATTAATATTAAGAATTTAGGTTCATAGGTACTTACTACGCTATTAATATGGATCGTTGTGGATCTTAAGAAGCCTTGCTTTACATTCCCATGGTATTTTTTATAGCCCTTATAGTTTGCTTATGAATAACCCAGAGGTGGGCTGAATAAAGATCTTTTCAGATATTTATATGCGCCCCCTTATCCATGACGGACAGGGTTGCTAAACAAAGATTGAATTTGTGGTCATCCATCTATTCATCCAGTCAGTATCTGCTAAAGCTCTGTATGCAAGCTGACCTATTTCCTTGATGTTTGTGGAAATGAAAATCCTAGCCAACGTATTGCTCACCAGGCTACAGCCAAGTCTAGCAGACATCTTGTTGGTGATATGAAGAATGTCTTTTGCTGAAAGACAAAGAATCCCAGGTTTGGGTAAGGCTGTTTTATAATGAGCAACAAACTAGAGAACTTAACAAGAGCTCAAGGGCATTTCATTCATTCATTTTTAACAAAGCTTTTGACTCCCTGTGCTGGGAATGTTACTTGCGGATATTACAATTCTTTGGCTTCCTGGAAAACTTCTTGAGATGGTGTAAACTGTTATATATGCAACCTATTGCATGTTTTGTTACCAATAATGTGTGTTCCAGAATGCTTCAGCTCTTTAGCGGAATGAGGTAAGGGTTCCCACTCTTCCCGGAATGAGGCAAGGTTTCCCACTCTTCCCATTTTTGTTTGTTCTAGCAGCTGGGGCATCGAACGTAGATCTTAAGCAGAACTTTCCTCAATACAGCATCCCCGTCATTGATTAATTAGCCCACTTAGTTGCCTGTTTACTTTGTTGATAGAGTTTCTATCTTTATGAGAATTACTCGTCCTAATTTTTACAATTTTTTTTTCCTTTTGCTGTATATCCTATTTAATTCGGGATGCTACTCAGGAGTTTTGTTTCTGGGGCTAGTCATGGGTTTAATTTTGGTAGGTACAGCAGCTTCTATGCAATTACTGACATGGTTATACAGAATTACTGAGACGAGTTAAGCATAGGCTGCTGTGTTATTTGGGTTTGGAGGGGCATTGAATTTTGACAATCCATCACTTAATATAAGGTAATTTACCTTGGAATGATTCCTAACTATTATAGGCTTTAATGGGATTACAGAGTTGATTTTGATTTCAAAGGCGACAGTCTTATGGTCAGACCTTACCAGGGAGGATGAGACATTGAGGGGATAGCATTCTCCCATATTTGTAAGCCCAAGGTGCAGTATATTGGATACTGTAGTGGGCGTACTCACTATTTGGTTAAGAGTGTTTGTATTTACAAAGTCCAGAAATTGCTATCCCTGTAGATTTGAGACTGGGTAGGTTTCACAGTCTATAGAGGAGCAAATAAAATGTCCCATGAATAGGGTGTTAGGTTGGATGGTATGTGTAGATCAGAGTGTGTGTTGTACCTTTAAGAAGCTTTCCAGTCAGTTGGCACATGCATATAAGTACAGAGCACATGCAGGCAGCAGTGCCATTTTGAGTGAGCAGCCAGAGTGTAAGCATATACAAGACGAGCGACATGGTGCCAAAATGGGATCCAGAGTCAAGACCATGAGAAGCACAGTTAGAAATGGAGGCATATACAGGGAATCATCCCTACTGCTCAAATGACTTGCAAACAGGTCAGAAACAAATGTCAGGTACTAACATTCGCATAAATTATATTTCTTGCAAATAATATAAAACAAAGCATTCAAAATGCTCAAAATGAATTATTAATTAAACAAAATGTTCAAAACAATAATATTTGATAAAAATGTTTAAAATACATACAAAAATGCTCAGAATAACTTCCAAATCACATGTAATGTATAAACAAGGGAAAATTACTAAATTTTTTTTGGAAATGGCCACATTTTTCACTATATTTTTCACTGCCTTGCTCTCCTTTACTAAGACTATACTTCAGCATAAAAACGATGGCTATTTCTTCTCTGCTACGTTCGTAGACCTATCTAAAGCATTTGACATGGACAAACACAAACAACTTATTTCTGTCCTCAATAACCTATCCTTCCCACAATCAGTCACCAACTGGTTTCAGAGTTACCTGTCTGACCGCCAATAATCCGTTGTATGGCAGAATGACATATCTCCCCAACTACCTGTCTCCATAGGGGTTCCCCAAGGATACATCCTTGGACACCTACTCTTCTCTGTTTTCACCAATAATCTAGCCTCTGCCACCAAACATGGCACACTCATACAATACGCAGATGACTCAACGATCATCTGCTCAGCCCAGTCCCTACCCAAACTGCAAAAAGTCACACAGGAAGCCTTTTTCTCTGTTTAAACTTTGTTATCCGATGCCCAATTAATACTCAAACCAAACAAAACTAAACTACTCATCTTCCAACCCACCAAACATACTCAGAACAACTCTCACTTTAACATCACAGCAAAAGACAACACCACTATATACCCAACTGAATGCACCAAATTGCTAGGAGTGAAAATAGACAATAAACTAAAATTTGATATTCACATATCCATGACCATAAAAAAAGTCCACAAAAAACTAGAAGCATTATGCAGAAATAAGCAACTTCTCACCAAAGCAGCAAATATTTCCATATCAAATTCCCACCTTATCTCCACCCTACTTTATGCCTCTCCAATATATACCAACCTAAGGCGATGCGATCTAAACAAGCTAGAGACCTGCTACAACAAAATCGCCAAATTCGCCACAGGGGCATCCTACCGTAGTCACCACTGTCTCTCACTTGCTGAACTGGACTGGCTTGAACTCCCTCACCTCCTTCAGTGGTATCAACTCTCACTCGCCCACAAACTAGCAAACCATCCACTAAATGTCCCATCCCTCCAGAATCTACTCCAACCCTATCGCACCACCAGACCACTAAGATCCAGCAACAAAAATCACTTGCAGATCACTAAAGCCAATAACTCTGCTGGTGAAGCACTATTCTCTTGCACCATAGCCAAATTATGGAACTCCCTCCCACCCACAATTACCTCCATACCATCATGCACCCACTTTAAAACTTTACTAAAAACGTACCTAAAAACATGCTGGTTATGCCCTTGCAACTCCCACTATTATACAGCAGGAAATTCTTATTGTAACATTTGGTAATGTCTGTTATGTACTTCACAAATAAAGATTCTAGTTGTCTACTGATGTACTATGTTCTTCATCTGTAAATATGTTGTAAGTAATTGCTATGTAAATTGTTAATCACTATATAATCCAATGTAACTACTGTCTGTTTATTTTAACTGTGAAGCTTTTCTCCCCGGGCCTCCGCTGAAAATGGACCTACTTCCAGTCGGACACTCCCGGTCAACAAAAATAAATAAATAAATAAATAAATAAATAATAAATACATGAGGTACTTTTACACATTAACTGAAGCTATTCGAAGTATCCTAACTGGGCAAAGTGTTAGCACTGTGTGCTTTATTACAATACAGTTATTTTGCAAAGTACAGTCATTTGGAAGAGATTATTGTGCAGTTGAGCATAACTATGCATTTTTGGCATATATGTGTGTGTTTGAAACTACTTTTGGGCACAGCAGAGGCATTCCGCAGACCCTCACCACTTGTGCTTGATAAAAATATTGCAGAAAATTGAACAATGTTTGAGCATGAATACAGTATTTTCATACAGGCTGGTTTTTCTGACAAAGATGCATGTACAAAGGCATTTTTTCTACTTAATTTAGCTGGTACAGAAGTCATTGAAAAAGAGCATTCATTTGTGCATGCACCCACTTATTTGCAGAGGAGGGGGAAGACTGCCATATTGTGGTACAGGCTATATAGAGGGAAGAGCCTGAGTGCTTGAAACATGGATTTGGAGAGGTGTGTAACCCCCAGATGAATGTTACATTGAAGACACTTTTTTACACAAAAAAATCAAAAGCCTGGTGAAACCTTTGCAGCATAACTGACTTAAGAAATAAGGCAAAAACATGCAGATTTGGTGATTTGAGAGACAGGCTGATGAAGGACAGGCTTGTGTGTGGAGTTACTAATGACGCAATGAGAAATATTTTGCTTCAAGACAGTGATTTAACTTTGAGCAAAGTTATAGAGATTTGTCAAATTTATGAGCTTAAAGTGAAGCATACAAATATGCTTACAAGTGACAAGAGCATGCTTCCAGCATGTTCCAGTGCAAACGCAGATAGTATGCAACATGTGGTTGACAGAAGCAGGTCCAAGGATGGGGCAGACACAGCTCATGTTCAGGCAAAACCCAGAGCAGCTTTAGTAAGGCCTAGGGCACACACAGTTAAGCAAAGGGATGATTCAGCAAAACCCGTAGTCAACTGTCATAATTATGGTGGAAATCATGAACCCAAATGAGAAAAGTGCTTAGCTTTTGGTCAACAATGCCACAAATGTAAATGGTGAAACACTTTAAAAACTTTTGTAAATCAAATGAGGCACATTATTTTATTAAAAGTGGCTATCCAAAGAAACAAGCTGATCAAATAGAAAGCTGCAACCTTAATTTTTATGTAGATGGTGTGTCTGTGCTTTGTGAAAAGGTTAATGCAGTAGATTTGTTGGCAAAGAACAAAATATTTTGTACTGTTCTGATTAATGGGAGACCAATAGAGCTCAAAGTAGATACTGGTTCAAAGTACAATGTTATATCAGCAGAAACATTTGCTAAAAGTAAAAGCTGGTGAAAAACTTGATTTGGAAAACAGTGCAAAGCTTGTTGCTTATGGAGGTGAAGAAATTCAAACTGAAGGCACAGAAGTGCTTTCATGTTATTCTGCTGGAAACAACTATGACTTGCAATTTTACATAGTCAAGAGACATGTACAGCCATTATTAGACCATAGAGACAGTGTAAAAATGAAACTGCTTTCATTTAACAAAGAAGTCCATTATGTAAGCACGTCTCAGCTCAAATTTCACCAGCACTATTTTGTCTGAGTATGTTAATATTTTCAAAGATAAGCTAGGCAATCTCCAGTTGTGTACTCCATGAAATTAGACTCAGAGGTTAGCCCAGTTGTCAGACCAGCCTGGAAAGTTTGAGTGGCTATGCAGAACAGAGTCAAAGCTCAGCTAGACAGAATGGTACATTTAGGAGTGATTTGAGCAGTAGAAGATCCAACTGAATGGGTCTCCTCCGTGGTGGTAGCTCACAAGAAAATCTCAGATGATATCCGAATATGTATTGATCCAACAGACTTGAATAAAGCATAAAAATGACCTCACCATCCAATGTGTACAGTTGAGAAAGTCGTTGCCTTTATGCCAAATGCCACTGTTTCTTCTGTCTTAGATGTGAAAAGTTCATTTTGGAAAGTAATGCTTGAGCGAAAATATTCATTACTAACCTCATTCGGTACACCATTTGGAAGATAAAGATTTCTAAGAATGCCATTTGGAATAAATTCTGCCAGTAAAGTCTTTCAATGTGTGATGGAGCATTTTTTTTCTGGCTATCCTTGTGCTATTATAATAGATGATATTCTAGTAGGAGGCAATGGTGAAGCAGCGCATGATAGAAACCCCAGGAAAGTTCTGGAACAAGTACATGAAGTGAATCTTAAGCTCAATCCTCAGAACTGTTAGTTCAGGCTGAGAGAAGTTACTTATGTTGGACATTTATTTATCAGTTCAGGCTTATGACTAGATCCTTCCAAGCAAATGGCAATTCTCAAAATGACAAAGTCCAAGACCTACAGCATTTTCTTGGCATGGTCAACTATTTGGGCAGGTTTATACCAGATTTGAGTCAACATTCAGCTCTCTTAGTGGAGCTGACATGCAAAAACATAACCTGGTCCTGGTTGGAATGACACGAAAGAGCATATGATGTCCTAAAACATACAATTGCCAGTCTACCAACACTGAGATACTATGATGCTCACAAGACAGTGACCCCTTCCTGTGATGCTTCAAATTTGGTCTTGGAGCAGTCAATCGTCAAGAGGGTAGACCAGTAGCCTGCACATCAAGAACTAACCCAAACCGAGATGCAGTGTGCACAAACTGAGAAGGAACTCTTGGCAACTGTGTTTGCATGTTCAAAGTTCCATGATTATATTTATGGCTGACCTATCCAAATAGAGACTGACCACCAACCTGTGGTTACTATTCTGAAAAAGCCAATGCACACAGCTCCTGCAAGACTACAACCCATGCTGCTCAAATTGCAAAAGTACAATTTCAAAATGGTCTATACAAAAGCAAACTTCATTATCTTGCTGATAATTTATCCAGATCACCCAAAAATACCACAGAAAAACTTGACAAAGAGACACTTGATTTTGAAGTCATGGAAGTGTGTAATTTTTCTTCCACATGACTTGATGAGCTTAGAGATCACACAGCATCAGATCCAGTTCTTCAAAAGCTCAGTCACTTTATCAGTCAAGGATGGCCATCAAAGCAATCTTGTTTACCACTAGACATACAACCATGTTTTCCTTACAGAGACAAGATTTTGATGGAAGATGATATCTTGAAAGGTCCAAAGGTCATCTTTCCAATATCCTTACAAGAGTATAGTACATCCAAGTGATGCCTCCAGGTCCATCTACAGTTAACTCCTACTGACGCCTCTAAGCGTCAAACATTGCTTGCTCATATTTGCATCAATAATTCTAAAAACATGCTATATACAAGGTTTTAAAAGATTTCATCTTAAAGCTTACACAATGGCAAACTCAACTGTATTAATAGTTGACATCTGCCTAGTACAGACAAATAGATATTAACTGTTGTTTTTATGATAGTAACTTATACAGATATAATTTTCACATTTTTCTAAATATCTCAACAACCAAGTAACACAGACAGAACTCCTTAGCCTCATATGAAAGCTCTCAGCTAGATGATTAAAATATTGCTGACTGTATGTGTGTAACTTGAGTGGTTGCGGAGGTATTGTAAGTGGTTTATAAATTATTACAAATGTAATAGTTACTGCATTTACTGTGATTTTTAAAATTCATTTTAAGACCTAGAACCTAAAGAATACTACTCCTGTAAAAATAGTTTGTGCTGAAGAGTTTGCCATTTATGCTTCTTTCGTAACTGCTATGGTTCCAGAGATATGAACAGTTGTTTGAAATGTGAGGACATCATTTTATTCTGTCAAAAGACTTAGGCTGCACCCATTGGAAGTTACAGTGCAAACTTCCTGAGCTCCATTGGAGTGAATGAGTTAAGATTTTGCATCTTTGCTACCCGGGAATTGATTCTACCAAAAGAAGGGTGAGAGGACTAGTATCTTGGCCTTCTATGTCAAAAGATAACGAGAAAGTACTTTCGTCTTGTTCTGTTTGTAATAATACTAAACAGCACTTGCAAAAAGAACCACTTCTATTAAGCCAGATCCCTGAACTACCTTGGTCGACAGTAGCCGCAGACATCTTTGAGTGGAATGGTCATTACTTGGTGTTAGACTCTTATTCAAATTGGTTTGAGATTGACCTACTTCCTAACCTAACATCCAGTACTGTCATTACTAAGTTGAAGAGACATTTTTCTGTCCATGGTAGTCCACACAAGGTTATTTCTGAAAATGGTGCACAGTTTACAAGTCAGCAGTTCAAAACATTTGCAGAAACATGGGACTTTGTCCATATTACCAGTAGCCCTGATTACCCACAGTCAAACGGCTTGGCTGAACATGCAGTACAAAGTGCAAAACATCTGTTAGAGAAATCTAAACATGACATTACCAATGTTTTTCTAAATTTGCTTAATCTCAGGAACATTCCAAGTGATAACTTCCTTGGTTCACCTGCTCAGAGACTTATTTCAAGATAAACAAAAACCACATTACCAATCAATAAGAATTTGTTGGTTCCTAGTGCTAAAAACAACAAACCCATAACAACCCAACTTCTAAAAAAGCATTTGTCACAGACGTCTTATTACAACAAACCAGCAAACCTCTTAATCCAATGAAATCCCAATCCCTCAGAGCCACATGCTCCAGGGATCTAAACCTTGTTATTACAATGAACAAAACATGCTGGAGGGATGGGTTCCTGACCCAGAGACTCCTCATACTCTGAAATATACTGCCCATACAAGTCAAGCAGAGCGCCTCCTTGGCCCTCTTCAAAAGTAACCTTGACGATTGGATGGGAGATAGGAAATTCACCCCAGGGTTCACGTCAGTCACCCTGCTAGACAGAGGTCCAGGGAAGTAAATATTGTGGGAAGAAATGTCCAAGGAATTGTTATGGCTAGGCTTGTATAGGCCCTAGGGCCAATAGCCTAGTACCAATCTATGAACCTATAAGAAGGAGGGATAATGAGGATGCAAATGGCAAAAGGTTTTGATTGAACTGGTCAAGTGAAAAGTTTGTGTAAAGAACCGAGATCCTATATAGTGCAATCACAGGATATGGAATTTAGTCAGAATCAGAAGCATGTTTTACTGGTCCAAGCCAATGTTGCAGTGACTTGCCTGTGACACAGACTCTAATTTTTAGTTTGACTTGGACAATGTTCCTGTTCAAGGAAATATCTCAGCATCTGCTCCTGTTCCGATGTTGTCCCTGACGTCCCAGAAAATGAACATTCACTAGTTACTGTCCCTGTTGCTAAACCCAGTCCTAATAATTACATTATGAGATCAGGTCGCATTTCCAGATGTAGTCCCAGATACATGGCAATCTGAACATGATTGTTTTATTTGTGTTTATGTCTGTATAATTTGCATGCCTATTCCATAGTCATTTTTCATTGCATGACAGAATATTCAAAGAGGGAGGATGTAGATCAGAGTGTGCGTTGAACTTTTAAGAAGCTTTCCAGTCAGTGGGCACATGCATATAAGTACAGAGCACTTGCAGGCAGCAGTTCTATTTTGAGTGAGCAGCCAGAGTGCAAGCATGTATGAGTGAAGTAGTCAGTCAGTTTGTTAGTTCATTTAACTTTATGTTTCCAATCCTCAATCCTGATGTGTTTGTATGCAATAAACTACTTAAATGAACACCCAGCCTCTTCGTCTTATTGAAGCTATTCAAGACGAGCGACAGTAAGTATCGCCATTAGGTTCAAGTAAGCATTGTGAGCTTCTTAGGATTTGGGGGGCGACAGTAAGTATCTCCATTAGGTTCAAGTAAGCATTGTGAGCTTCTTAGGATATGGAGGGCGACAGTAAGTATCGCCATTAGGTTCAAGCACTGTGAGCTTCTTAGGATATGGAGGGCGACAGTAAGTATCGCCATTAGGTTCAAGCATTGTGAGCTTCTTAGGATTTGGGGGGCGACAGTAAGTATCTCCATTAGGTTCAAGCATTGTGAGCTTCTTATGATATGGAGGGCGACCTGTAGCTGGTTAGTATACGGTACAGGATTGTGTCTACGCTGGTCTACATGTGGAGGAACTCCAGCACATGATCCTGTCACACCACCCTAGAGTTATGCTTGTTATTGATGTATATTGATACACCTCCTCCTTTAGCTGTTGTCGGTGCAACTACTGGTGTAAAAGTGCAGAAGGCACTGAACCTTGCACTGCCAGGGTACTGTCTGGTGCTTTAAACCATGTCTTGGTAACATGCGATGTTTCATATTTTGTGTCACATCTTTAATACTATGATTTTGCAAATACCGTACTCCACATTATGAAGATTACAAACTTTGTAAAACGTTTGAAAAGTTGAGCAATGAGTGTGTGTGTGTGTGTGTGTGTGTGTGTGTGTGTGTGTGTGTGTGTGTGTGTGTGTATATATATATATATATATATATATATATATATATATATATATATATATATATATATATATATATATATATATATATATATATATATATATATATATATATATATATATATATTATTTATTTATTTTATTTTATTTTACATTTGATGACCGGGAAAGTCCGACTGGACACAGGTCCATTTTCAGCGGAGGCCCGGGGAGAAAAACTCCATTTAAACAATTGCTAAACAGATACAATTAT
Source organism: Protopterus annectens (assembly GCF_019279795.1). Taxonomy (NCBI): domain Eukaryota; kingdom Metazoa; phylum Chordata; order Ceratodontiformes; family Protopteridae; genus Protopterus; species Protopterus annectens. The sequence goes on along the minus strand of NC_056729.1, from coordinate 1,870,986,543 downwards.
AAGAAACAGCCTTGCATTCTTAATACACACATATAAAATATCATCTAACATTGCAGCACAGGCTCGTGTACAGCACATAGTTGTGTTTTTAAATGCAAACAAATGGCATATAGGAGTGTGTTTAATATTTAATTATAGACATACAAGTTAATACCATTGGCATAAAACAATTTTAGGAAGGAATAACAAATGTAGAGGCTAGACAGAACTGGTTCATCCTTAGCAGTATCCTAGTATTACTGCTATGTGGCGGATTAGCCTGGGGAGTCACATGAGCACAGCCAGTTGCTAAAATAGTGGGTTTTGAGTAGTTTCTTAAATTGGGGTGCAGAAGCTGTCGAAGTTATGTGAGTAAGAAGTGAATTCCAGGTTTTTGTTATTGCACAGGCAAAGAGAGTTTTACCAGCTTCATTCCTATGTTTGATGACGTTTATGAGATTTCAGTCTGTTGATCTTAGGACTCGGGTGGTTGTGTAGGGTTGTATAAGATTTTGTAGTATGGGGGTTTTGTCAGGGAGGTACTACAGTTTGTGGGCTATGGAGAGCTGTGTAGTAAGAAGTAGATGGGGCAACTCAAGCCATTTGAGCTGCTTGATGGAATGACAGTGATGGTCCCTATTAGAGTCACCTGCAGCAAACCTGGCAATATTGTTAAAGCAAGTTGTCATTTTGTTTTGCTCGCTGTGGCAGATTCGTCAGGATTGGAGAGGCATACAGTAGGGTGGATGGTAGGAGAGCTCTAGCAATAGTGGCTTTGGTATGTTTGGTCATGAATTTCCTGTTCCTATATAAGGGACCAAGCTTTTTGTGCACTTTTTTGATTGGTTGGGCTGTGTGTATGTCAAATTTAAGTTTGTTATCGATTACTACTCCTAAGAGTTTGGTGTGTGATGTTGGGGTGATTAGGGTATTATCTTTGGAGTTTATGCTGAAATCATTGTTTAGTGCAGAAGATCTGCCTGGAGTGAAGAGAATTAGGTTTGCTTTTTTGGGATTGAGTATAAGTTTAATGCTAGAAAACCATGCTTCAGTCAATGTGAAGTTGTGTTGTGTTATTGTTCATAGTTCGCTTAAGGATGGGGCAGCACATATGATAGTTGTGCCATCAGCATATTGCACTATAGAGGCGGAGCGGGTGGATACAGCTGATTTGTAAATATGGAGAATAGTAAAGGACCAAGGATTGAACCCTGAGGGACTCCTGTGGATACTGGCAGAAGGGAAGATAGTTGGTCCTGCCACAGAACTGCTTGTTGTCGGTCTGATAGATAGCTGCTGAAGTAAGATATAGTGGTTGAGGTAAGGTTAAGGGTAGATAAAGTTTTGAGCAGCATGCTGTGGTTGACCATATCAAATGCTTTTGATAAGTCCAAGAATACAGAAGATACAAACTGTCTGTTGTTTCTATGGGTGTTGACTATGTTAGTGAATGAGAGTAGGGCTGTTGTGGTACTATGGGAGGGTCGAAACCCATGTTGAGATGATGATATCAGGTTATTTTCTAGGAGGTATTGCATTAGTTGTGTATGCACTACTCTTTCTAGTATTTTTGATAATGGTGATAAAATTGCGATTGGGAGGTAGTTGGTGAGCTCAAGGGAGTTTCCACCTTTGTGGAGTGGGATAATATGGGATATTTTCCACAGCTTAGGTACTTTACATTCAGATATTGATCAATTTATGAGAATAGATATGGGGTAAGATATGGTTTCAGCTGTGAGTTGAAGGAAATCAGCAGGAAGTTTGTCAGCAGCCAGTGTGGTGGGTTTTAGTTTTTTGAGGAGTTTAGTAATATGTTTTGTGGATGCTGGAGAGAAGGAAAAGTTTGAGGGAGTTTGTTGTGTAATAGGGATAGAAGTGGTAGGAGGGGGTGTGGGGTTGGAGATGCTATTTAGGGTATTATAAAGGGCTAGGACACTTTCTGTGAAGAATCTGTTGAACTGGATGGGGATGTCCTCATTACTGGTTGGTATTGTAGGTGTGGGAGTGCTGGTTTTACCTGGGTGAAGTAATTTATTTATCAAACCCCAAAATTTTTGAGGGCAGTGGGCATGTTTTTCTTGTAAGGTTTTGTAATAATTAGTTTTATCAGTTTTTATGAGTTTTTTGGCCTTGTTCCGGAGAGCTAGGTAGATTTGTTTTGTGGTAGTGGTTTTCAGTTTATGATATTGGTTCCATGTTCTATATCTATCCTTCATTATAGTTTTAGTTTCTTTTGTTAGCCAGGGGGCATAGTTAGTCTTAATTCTGATGGTTCTGGAAGGTGCATGATGGTCTCGGATTTTGAGAAAGGTTGAGTTAGAGTAGTCTACTGCTTCATCTAGGGGTAGGTGTTTTAGGGGAGACCAGTTACAGTATTTTAGTTCCTGGTTTAGGTTTTTGGCTTTGAAGTTCTTTTTATTGCGAACTATTCTAGGGATGGGTTGGTTACTTTGGCAGGGTTTATTCCTAATAAGGTAGGTTGGTTGGTGATCACTCAGATTATCTGGTAGGAAGCCTTATTGGTGGGCTAAGGTGGGGTCGGACATTAGTATCTAATCTAGGATGGATTGACGTTTGGATTTCGTATCGATTCTTGTGGGGGTGTCTATGATTTGGGTGAACCTGTGTAGATTAATATGGGTAGTGGGGTTGAATTTGATACAGTCAGACCAGTCTATATTAAAATCTCCTAAAATTATGGTTTCTTGTGGATGGGAGATAGACATCCAGTATACCAGGTTTTCCATAGTGGCAATGTTGTTTCCTGGTGGGATGTAGGCACCTGCTATAACTACATGTTTGCTAGAGTTTAGTTTTAATTTGGCAAGAATGAGTTCAGAACCATTGACTTCATGAGGGTTGTAGTTAACTTGCTCCAAACTGAGATGATTTTCAAACAATATGGCTACACCACCTCCTTTTTTCCCTGTCCTATCTTTCCATATAATATTATAGCCAGGGGGTGTGATCTCGTTATTATGATGTTCTGGTCCAAGCCAGGTTTCAGTTAGTATAGCTAAGTCTGGTTTATATAAAGCCAAGAGGGCATGAAGGTTGTTGTGTCTTTCGGCTTTTCCCGGTTAGGGGTCGCCACAGTGGAACTCCGATCCGCTAATGATTGGCAGTAGATTTTTACGTGCTGGCTTGCCGGGCCTAATGCACAACCTTCAATGAAGGAACACCCATTCATGCATGTTGCCACACAGAAGATGCTCTAACTGAGAATTGAATGGGCAACGTCTAACTGTGAGGTGACAACGCTACCGCAGCACCACCACCGCAGTACCAAGAGGGCATGAAGGTCCTGAACTTTATTGATTATACTTCTTGCATTAATGTTTAAGAGAACAAAGGATGAGGTTGTCTTACTGCAGAGTGGGTTTGATTGATTTAGGTTGGGCTGGAGTGGAATAGAGGGTCCAGGGTTAGGGTCTATATCCCCGCAGCGAGTGAGTGTTTGCTTTAGAAACAGGTAGAGCTTAAGAAGTTTTTGGAGTATTTTATATTGTTTCTGGGATACATAGCGGTTAATTTTGTTTGTTTCTTTCTTATCTATGTAGAAATCTTGATGGGATATGTATATATATATATATATATATATATATATATATATATATATATATATATATATATATATGTATATAAATCTATATATATATATATATATATATATATATATATTTATGTATGTAAGTATATGGGTTCCTTTTAGTTAGCCAACATTTTAGAATGTCAGCTGGCTAAACACTGAGTTAAAATTGTAGATGGTATGAAACATTGACTATGGAGTAGTTCAAAAAGGCTATTTTTACTAAGATTATGGTATACCGGGAAAGGAACATTTGCCCTTTGCCCCACTGTAGTGTGCTTTCCGAGCTGGTATTTATATTTAGCAGGGGTGGGGTGGGGGTACTTGCCACCCCTGCTAAAATAAAGTACTTTCTTTTTCTTTGATTTTTAATGTTTTCAAACATCAACAATTTTGGTTCAATGTTTTGCCAGCTGGGTACTCTGAAACTTTGTTCTTACATTTCTTTTATGAATGCAACAGCACCTGCACAACTGTGCAATTATTTATTTATTAAAAAAAAAAAAACAAGAGCATTATGTTATGTTGCAAAGCTTGCTACATATTAAAGACAATATGCAAATAGTGTCAGGCTTCAGCTATGCAAAGTGAGAATGTGTGGAATATTTATGCAAACTAAAACAGCCACCTGTTACAACCTGATACAGATCTTTGATTTATAGTAAGAGACAGCCATGAGTGTCTTACAGAAATCTTTAAAAATATGGGCTCATTTCAGTACATAAGAAAAAGTAAATACTATTAACAACATAAATAAAAATGAAATACAAACACTGACTGGGCTTTTATGTACTACTACAGAAACAGACATGATAGCTTTCCTGTTCTGCCCAGTCATTACTTCTGTGACACCACTTTTGCACAGGTAATAACTATGACATGCTATGAGGTCAGATGAATATTTCTAACACTGCATTGTTTCAGATGTACACGGTTATATGACAGCAGTTACTTTTCTGCACAAATACATTTAAAACACACTAGCTCTGTTGAACAAAACTGACTTGGCAGCACCATTCTAGGATGCATAACCCATACTGTTGTGAACCTATAAGTCTCAAAAAGTGTACAGCATTTTCTGTGCTAGATGGAAACATTGATAATATCCCAATACATTGCATTCTACAAATTACTTGATGTATACTAACATAGCATTGTACTATATTTCCATGTTTAACTAGGTTCATAGATAGGTAATAGGCTATTATCCCTAGGGCCTATATAAATAAGCCTACCCAAAAAGGTTCCCTGGCTTTTGCCACCCAAGAAAATTATTTTCCTGTGCCCCTGTCGAGCAGAGCCACAGAATTGATCCCCGGGGTGAATTTCCTATCTCTCATCCAATCATCAAGATTTTTCTTGAAGAGTGCTAATGAGGAGCTTTGTTTGATATATAGAGAGGTAATTTGTTCCAGAGTATGGGAAGTCTCTGGGACAGGAATCTATCCCTCCAGCATGTTCTGTTTATTATGGTGGCAAGGTTTTGGTCCCTAGAGCATGTAGCTCGAAGGGATTGGGATTTCTTTAAGTGGAGCATATCCAACAGCTCTGGATTTGACATAGCTTTGTACATTAGACAGAGATCGTCTCTGAGTAGGTGATATGCAACGGAGTAAAGCTGGAGTTTTTTGAGACGGTCTGCATAGGGCACCTGTTTGAGGCCGGTAATCCTCTTTGTGAGGTATTTCTGCAGCCTTTCCAGTTGTTGTAGATGTCTTGTGAGGTACATACCAAAAGGGGTGCTGCATTCTATAATGGGTCTAATGAATGATGAGTAGAGGGGAACAATGACCTCTTTTTTCCTGGATGAGAAACCTTTTGTGATGAGGTGTGCCACATAGAAGGATTTCCTGACTACTGTGGTGAAGTGATTATCAAAGGAGAGACTATTGTACACCTGTGTCCCGAGGTCTCTTATCACACTTTTGGTGTTAAGTAGACTACTGCCTATGTGGTAGTTCATGGGTACAGAGTTTTTACCAAAAGGGATGACAATGCACTTTTTGGCTTTGAGCTTGAGGCCATAGCTTTGACACCAAGCATCTGTCTCAGTGAGGCCCTTTTGTAGGATGTCCACATAATTAGAAGTTTCGATTATGGTGCCTAGTTTGCAGTCATCTGCAAACTTCATTAGCAAATGACCTTCTGTGTTAGCCTGTACTTCAGAGAAGTAAATACCAAACAGGAGAGGACCCAGGACTGAACCCTCTGGTACTCCACTTGTCACTGGTCTGAAGTCGGATTTGGAGTCTGCTACTTTCAGAGTGTGGGTTCTGTCAGTGAGCCAGTTTGCAACCCATCTTGTGACATAGGGATTTATACCTAGTTTAGTGAGTTTATCTATAATTTCAGAGTGGGGGATGGTGTCAAAAGCCTTGGCAAGATCTAGATAGGCTGCGTGAACCACCTTACCCACATATACGGCTTTGGTGACCGCTTCAAAGAAGTTTATCAGGTTTAGGAGACATGATCTGCTTTTACAAACCCGAACTAGGTGGGGTCCAGAGTTTGGAGATTACCAATATCATTGTTTATAAGTTCCATGATGATACATTCCATAGCCTTGCAGACCAGGCTCGTCAGGCTAGTGGGGCAGTAGAAAACTACTTTGCCTGTTTAAATGATAATACTGCTATGAGGTTTTACATTTTTCCTTCCATAGACATAGATGTTCTACTTTTACACCCATCAGAGTAAATTACATTTTAACTCTTGTTTGGTGCCTTTGGACTGATATAGAAACAAAATGAAGAAATGCCATGCTGAATGTTCATTCTCATTGTTGCAGTGCATATAGGTTGTATATTTCCATAGATACATCACCTGGACAACTTCCCAAAGCTCTACCGCATCTCACACAATCACTCTGGCTGCTTATAAACTAATCACTTTTAGAGGGAAGAATAAAACCAGCCAGAGTAACTAAAATCTTCAATACTTTCTTGCAGTCTTGTGCAGATGCATCTCTGAGACTTCTCTTGTTCAGCAGTTAGTCAAAGCTTTCTGTCAAATAGATAAGATCCCTTTGCAGACCATTTCCACTCATATGAATTCTATTTTGAATATTTTTAGTGTTTTTACATTTTGTAAATAGCAGTATGTCACTTTAAGAATACCAGCTTTTAAGGGGCCGCACCCTTATTGTCTTATGTCACTTTAAGAATACCAGCTTTTAAGGGGCCATACCCTTATTGTCTTATGTCACTTTAAGAAGACCAGCTTTTAAGGAGCCGTACCCTTATTGTCTTATGTCACTTTAAGAAGACCAGCTTTTAAGGAGCCGTACCCTTATTGTCTTATGTCACTTTAAGAAGACCAGCTTTTAAGGAGCCGTACCCTTATTGTCTCTCTAGGATTGCTTTTTAGTATTCAGCTATCATTTAGTGCCTCAGGGCTATATTTAATTGCATTTCTTGTTTATAAAGTGTTTTTGGAACAGTGGGAAGTATTTTTCTGAGAGAATAATGGAATTATATGTGATTGCTTTGGTTTACACTTGAATTACTTAGATTTTATCCTATTTCACTGGGCAGCTGATTTATTTAATTTTGTCTATCTTTTGACAGGGAATCCTTGTGTGTTGCTTGTGTTACTTTGTTGTGGGGTAAATTTGACTGGACTGGAAAGGCTGTGTGCTGTTTATGCTTAATAGTGACAACTTGCCTTCCAACAGAATTCTTCAGACATACCTTACTGGCAAATGGGCTTCTTCCCTGGCTATAGTGTGGATTCTTACCCCACTCCTCCTGGTCCTTCCCCTATTGTACTAAAAAGCAAAAACGATTGAAACATGAGTCCATGCCTCACATGTGGGCTATTTCTATCTGTCAGGTGATGGCAGCTGGCTCTGCAGTGGCCAGTGTCGCTTCCTCAGCTATCACAGTTCCAAGCATTTGAGCAACACTTTGAGTCTTTTTCTCCCACACTGGGATATTTAAAAAATTCTTTTTAATCATTAAGAAAGAAATTATGTTTTTTATTCCCTGTTTCTAGACAACAGTGGACATTAAAGCAATATATCCAACATCAGCAACTTATGCCTAACAAAGAACTCTTCTTAGGTTCATAGGTTCCTGGATGTGTAAATGACCGCAAACTCCTTTTTAGCCTAGACACGCATCCCAAATCTCTGACAAGGTCTTGTAGCCTAGACAAGTGTAAGCAGAGGCTTTGGAGATGAAACATTTACAATCACGGCCTGGGAGATGAACCATTTACAGGCTGCCTGTGTCCATTAGAGACATAGATGCCAAATCAGGGATACATTTCCTGTTCCCATCCAATGGTTCCAAGTTACATCTGAAATGGGTTAGGGAGAAATTCTGAATCACATGCATAGGGAACCTGTTCCAGAGGAAAGGTCGTCTATGAGATACATACCTGTCTCTGCATCAGGTCCTATTTATATCACAGGCAATTTTTAAATCTTTAGAATGGGTAATTCAGATGCTGTTTGTTTTGCAGTTATGCAGGAGGTCCCTCAGGGAATGGTCTGACAATGCCTTGTATGCCAGGCAAAGATCTCCCTTCAACAGCCTGTGTGAGACAGAATACAGGGATAGGACCTTGCGGTGCTCTGCATCGGACATTTTACTTATGCCCTGCAGTCTTTTAGTGAGGAACCTGATGGGCATTCCAATTATTGGATGTGCCTGGTTAGGTTCACACCAAAGGGGGCATTGCACTCAATGAGAGGTCAGATGAATGAAGAATACAGTGTAACAATGACTTCATTGGACCTAGATACCATACCTTTGTTTATAAGTTACACAACATAGAATGATTTCCTCACTACTGTAGACATGTAATGGCCAAAGGCTAGATTACTGCCTGTCTGTGTCCCAATGGTCATGACTACTAGATCAAATGTTGGTGGTGTGTTCTCAATATGCAAATGACTGCAAACTGGGCGCCATAATTGACTCTCCAGCCGACACAAGCATCCTCCAAAAGGGCCTCATAGAAACAGACAACTGGTGCCAGAGCCATGGCCTCAAGCTAAATGCCAAAAAGTGTATAGTCATCCCCTTTGGCAAAAACAAAGTGCCCACAAATTACCACATAGGTGGTAATCCATTAAGTACAGAAGAAGTAATTAGGGACCTGGGTACCCAAGTTGATAGCAATCTCTCATTTGACAACCACATGGCCAAAGTGGTTAGAAAAACATTTTATATAGCCCACCTAATCATGAAGGGATTCACATCTAGATCAGGGGAGGTCATCGTGCCTCTTTACTCATCCCTCATCAGGCCCATAATTGAGTACAATGCCCCTTTTTGGATGTACCTTACCAGACACCTGCAGCAACTGGAAAGACCCCAAAAGTACCTCACCAAGAGGATCAAAGGGCTCAAACAGATGCCATATGCTGCCCGGTTAAAGAAATTCCAGCTCTACTCAGTGGCATACCACCTGTTCAGAGGCGATCTGTGCCTGACGTATAAAGCCATGTCCAACCCGGAATTAATGGACATGCTGCACCTGAGAAAATCCAAATCCCATCGAGCTACGCACTCGAGAGACTTGAACCTCAGCACTGAAATAAATAGGACATGCTGGAGGGACAGATTCATAACCCAGAGGCTCCCTTCACTCTGGAATAAAATCCCTTCACTCTGGAATAAAACCCCAGTCCAGGTTAGGCAGAGTCCCTCATTGACTCTCTTCAAGAGGAATCTTGATGAGTGGATGGGAGATCGTAGCTTTACGCCGGGTATCACTTCTTGTCACTGTTAGACAGAGGCACAGTATTCTAACCTAGAAAAAGGGCATAGCAAAATAAATTTAAAATGGGTGGCGAAAGCCAAACACATTCTGGCTAGGCTTATAAATGCCCTAGGGCAGATAGCCTAGTATGAACCTATGAACCTATGAACCTATGATAGTTACCAGGTGGGAATGACTTCCTGAAGGATGCTGTTATGCACTTCTTGGCAATTACTTTCAGTCCATGGCTCTGACACCAGCTATTTGTTTGCAGCAGCTCTTCCTGGAAAACATTTGTGTCAGTGTATGATTCAATGACAGCTCCTAATTTGCAATCATTTGTACATTTAGTCAGTTAAAGGTCGTTGACATTGATCTTGACTTCAGGGAAGTAAATGCCAAAAGGAGTGGTCCCAAGATTGATTCCTGACAGACTCTGTTTGTGACCAGCCTCTTTGTAGAGGGGGACTCCACTTGTTCAAACTTCCTGGGTCCTGCCTGTGTGCCAGCTGGCTTTTCACTGGGTGAATTAAGGGTTTATACCTAACATTTTTAGTTTGTCAACAATAACTGAGTGAGGTATTGTGTCAAATGCTGTGGCCAGTTCAAGTTAGGCAGTGTGAACCATTTTGCCTTCATCCATTGCTTTGGTGACCAAGTTAGGCAGCGTGAACCATTTTGCCTTCATCCATTGCTTTGGTGACCTTCTCAAAGAAGTCCACCAGGTTGACGAAGCATGTACTGCCCATGTTGAAACCAGATTGGGTTGGGTCTAGTGACTAGAGGTTTCCTATGTCATTAGTGATCATTTCTGTGATGATTATTTTCCATGGGGTGCATATGAGACGAGTGAGACTTATGGGCTTGTGGTGGCCCACCGTTGTGCAGAGGGATGACTGTTGCTGTTCTCAATTCATGGGCCATGAAGCTTGTTTGGAGGCTACAGCTGAATAGCAATTCCAGAGGACCTGCTAGATCTTGTTTCATGTTATTTAGAAGGCATCCTAGGATATTGTCTGGGTCAACTGATGCAGTGTTCTTCACCTGAGAGAGATTATTAAAGACCTGTTCCCTAGGGATAGGAGGGGGGCTTATATTTGATGTTATTTCTTGAGGGGAGGCTGAGGGGGAGAGAGTGGTAAAGTTGGACCAGAATTTGTCAGCCAGTAGGTTTGCTGTATCTTCTGGCTCAATACAGGTAGCTGCATTAACAATGAGCTCCACACACAATTGTGTATTGCCTTTGACTTTGCGGACATAGCTAAAGAATGCCTTGTGGTTGTTCTTGGACTGTTTGGCTTTGGTGGACTTTATTTATTCTCTGAATTATTTGTTTAGTTTGAAGAGAGTGATTTTATCCTGCTGGGTGCTGCACCTCCTAATTTGTGCCATGATTTTCTTCCTTCTGTTATATATCTTATTGATTTTGTGATTCCACCAGGTTCGCCTGTTTTTTGAGTTCATAGGTTCATAGGTTCATAGGTAGGTACTAGGCTATTGGCTCTAGGACCTATATAAGCCGAGCTAAAAAGGTACCGTGGCTTTCGCCACCCAAGAAAATTATTTTCCTGTGCCCCTATCGAGCAGAGCCACAGAAGTGAAGACGTTAGTTCTGTTCTTCTTCCTGGTGGGTACAGCTGTCTCTTTGCAGTCGTTAACATGCTTGTATAGGGTTTCTGTGAATGGTTCCATTTAGGTAGAAATGTTCTTAGGGTTTAGAGACTAGTTACTGGAGTGGACTTCAATGGGCATGTTGGTGAAGTGAGCAGAGGGGATGAGGAAGTGATGGGTAGGTATGGTGTTAAGGAGAGGAATGCAGAAGGTCAGATGATTGTGGATTTTGCAAAAAGGATGGACATGGCTGTGGTGAATATGTATTTTAAGAAGAGGGAGGAGCATAGGGTGATGTACAAGAGTGGAGGAAGATGCACACAGGTGGATTATATCCTATGTAGGAGGGCCACTCTGAAGGAGATTGGAGACTGTAAAGTGGTGATTGGGGAAAGTGTAGTTAAGCAGCATAGAATGGTGGCCTGCAGGATGATGTTGGTGATCAAGAAGCAGAGGAGTAGTGTGAAAGCAGTGCCAAGGATTAAATGGTGGAAGTTAAAAAAGGGTGATTGTGAGGTGGAGTTCAGGAAAAAGTTAAGACAGGCACTGGGAGGCAATGAAGAGTTACCGAATAGCTGGGTAACTACAGCAGAGCTAGTAAGGGAGACTGCTAGGAAGGTGCTTGGTATGACATCTGGACAGAGGAAGGAGGACAAGGAGACATGGTGGTGGAATGAGGAAGAACAGGTGAGTATACAGAGGAAGAGGCTGGGGAAGAAGAAGTGGGATTGTCAAAGAGATGAAGAAAGTAGACATGAGTATAAGGAGATGAGGCACATGGCAAAGAGAGAGGTGGCAAAGGCTAAGGATAAGGCATATAGAGAGTTGTATCAGAGATTGGACACTAAAGAGGGAGAAAAGGACCTGTACCGATTGTCTAGACAGAGGGACAGAGCTGGGAAAGATGTGCAGCAGGTAAAGGTGATAAAAGACAGTGAGGGAAATGTACTCACAAGTGAGGAGAGTGTGTTGAGTAGATGGAAAGAGTACTTTGAAGGGCTGATGAATGAAGAGAATGAGAGAGAGAGAAGGTTGGATGATGTGGGGATAGTGAATCAGGAAGTGAAGCAGATTAGCAAGGAAGAAGTAAGGACAGCTATGAAGTGGATGAAGAATGGAAAGGCTGTTGGCCCAGATGACATACTAGTGGAAGCATGGAGGTGCCTAGGAGAAATGGCAGTGGAATTTTGGAAAGTCAGAGGATGCCTGAGGAGTGGAGAAAAAGTGTTTTGGTACCTATCTTTAAGAATAAGGGTGATGTGAAGAGCTGCAGTAACTACAGAGGGATAAAATTCATCAGTCACAGTTTGACGTTATGGGAAAGAGTAGTGGAAGCTATGTTAAGAAGGGAGGTGATGATTAGTGATCAGCAGTATGGTTTCATGCCAGGAAAGAGCACTACAGATGCAATATTTGCTCTGAGAGTGTTGTTGGAGAAATAAAGAGATGGTCAGAAGGAGTTGCATTGTGTCTTTGTGGACATAGAGAAAGCCTATGACAGGGTGCCTAGAGAGGAGTTGTGGTATTGTATGAGGAAGTTGGGAGTCGCAGAGAAGTATGTAAGAGTGGTACAGGATATGTACAAGGGTAGTGTGACATTGGTGAGGACTTCAGTGGGAGTGACAGATACATTTAAGGTGGAGGTGGGATTACATCAAGGATCAGCTCTGAGCCCTTTCTTATTTGCAATGGTGATGGACAGGTTGACAGATGAGATTAGACAGGAGGCCCCGTGGACTATGATGTTTACAGATGACATTGTGATATGTAGTGAGAGTAGGGACCAGGTTGAGGAGACCCTGGAGAGGTGGAGATATGCTTTAGAGAGGAGAGGAACGAAGGTCAGCAGGACTAAAACAGAATATATGTGTGTAAATGAGAGAGAGGGTAGAGGAATGGTGAGGATGCTGGGAGTAGAGTTGGTAAAGGTGGATGAGTTTAAGTACTTGGGATCAACAGTTCAGAGTAATGGTGAGTGTGGAAGAGAGGTGAAAAAGTGAGTACAGGCAGGGTGGAATGAGTGGAGAAGAGTGTCAGGAGTGATTTGTGACAGACGGGTACCAATAATTGTGAAAGGGAAGGTCTACAAAAGGGTAGTGAGACCAGCTATGTTATATGGTTGGAGACGGTAGCATTGTCTAAAAGGCAGGAGTCAGAGCTGGATGTGGCAGAGTTAAAGATGTTAAGATTTGCACTAGGTGTGACTACGATGGACAGGATTAGGATTCAGTATATTAGAGGGTCAGCTCAGGTTGGACAGTTTGGAGACAAAGCAAGAGAGGAGAGATCGCGTTGGTTTGGACATGTGCTGAGGAGGGATGCTGGGTATATTGGGAAAAGGATGCTAAGGATGGAGCTGCCAGGTAAGAGGAAAAGAGGAAGGCCTAAGATGAGGTTTATGGATGTGGTGAGAGAGGACATGCAGGTGGTTGGTGTGAAAGAGCATGATGCAGAGGACAGGAAGAAATGGAAACAGATGATCTGCTGTGGCGACCCTAACGGGAACAGCCGAAAGAAGATGATGATGATCAGGCCTTGAAATTTTGCCAAGTTATCACTTAATAGTAGGAAGTTAGCCATTGAATAGTCCCTGAACATTCTAAAGTTAGTTGGATGTTTTAGTATTAGGATCTCAAGCAATGCTGAGACCAGCTTATGGAAAATCTTCCCTGAGCAGCATGTGTGAACAATTTTTTATATGAATGCCAGTGACTGAAAGCATGAATAAAAAGGTACATGGAAATACGCCTGGCTAAAAGAGCATCAGCCAAGATAAGATAGTGCTTATGAATAAGTCCTCTCTTTATCAAGGCATAATTATTAATATAAGCAAATATTTATATTAAAAATAATTCCTCTAGTAATCAAATGTCAGACAACAGTATAGAACTACGTCTTCCATTGTCTGGAGACTTTATACATGGAAATTTTTACATAGATCTTTTTATACACCTTTGATGATGAATAAAATAAATAATAAAGATAATCTATGTAAGAGATGTAATGTAGAAATTAATGCTGACTGGGCTCATATGTTTTATGACTGTATAAAATTGAAAGAATACTGGAAGTCAATTAATGAATTTTTGCAGGCTCTTTTTACAGATAATTTCATTATTTCTAAATCTCTTATATTATTCAACACACCTGTACCTCAAAGTGTTAAAAGGTTAAGCTTCCCTTGTTATGGTCTATTCTAGCAGTGGCTAGGAAAATAATAACTAGAAATTGGATTTCAGATACACCTCCTTCGTTCAATGAATTTAAAAATGTTATGAATATAGTGTGCCATATGGAAATAAACACAATTAGGACTAGAACAAACAGAAAAACATCTTATTTTATTGTATGGGATAATTTACAAAATTTGTTAAAAAAATTTTAATTTCAATAGCATGGTATTTTAGTTTAATTAATTGATCTGATTGTAGTGGATGTCTTTGTAAATACTTTAGTTGTTTTGTTGAATATTATAATAATACCTATTTTTAATTACTTGTATAAAATTGTTATGATATTTCTCTTATATGTTAAAACAATAAACCTGTTTTGAAAAAAGAAAAAAAAAAATGTCAGACAACAGATGCAAACTAGCAATAAGACTTCACAGGGTTTTTTAAAATTGTCAACTCAGCCTGCTATTCGGATAAAGATAGAATGGAAAGGTCACAGCAGCCTGAAACAAGGGTCACACACTGACACCACACACTGATGTACTGTAACAGAAGGGAATGGCTCTTCTATTAGAAGTTGTATAAAACATGCATTAATCAGTACTTTTCTATTTCTATTAAAACATTCCTAAACTATATGTGTGTAAAGAATGCAAATAATGTAAAATACATGATTTGTAAAATGTACATATATGCCATTAATATTGAAGAATACGAAAATGTATATTATTCTGTTTCATACATTATCTATAGAATAAATGACAGGAGCAGATGTTGTGCCTTGCATATACATGCTGCAAAGCTGCAGACTTTATATGAAGTTTTTATTAAGCTTTTGTATTGTGTTACTTTGTAAGTTGCAAACTTTCATTAATTCTGAATTATTCAACAGTAGCAATAATGTAAACTGCAGCTGTAATAATAATAAATGCTCTTTAGAAATGTTATAAGACAATTAAGCAGGACGAGCGTATGATGACAAAGCAAAATGAAGCAAGAAATGATTGCTCTGTACTTGTATACCAAAAAAGGAAAACGTGTTTTATAGCAATACTACAAAAATAGTCTGTTGTAGCACTTTTAAAACAACTTGTAAAATAGTTGCATGACCAGCTTAGGACACAATGTATATCTAAAGAGGCAGGACTGCATTTGTCAAGAACTATATAAAAGTTTTGTACTCACTGATGCATGTTGTCAGTCAGCCAGTAAACCAAGTCAGATACATGATTTGTCAGTCTGTTAATCAGCCAAGTTAGCTAGTCAAGGAATAATAAAAACTTTACTGACCCTGGGATGCCTTGCTTTGCTGATCATTTATTATTCTTGTTCTTCTAACTGCCTGTATTTTTCCTCATAGGTGCAGTGCTTGCAGATACATTTACACTGGGGTTCCAGGACTTATTTTTACTTCAAAGGATAACATTTTGTGGTCTGACCTTACTAGAGAAGACATTATACTAGGGGGTTTGCAGCACTCCCCCATATCAGTAAGGACCAGATCCAGTATTTTTGCATGCCTGGTCAGTGTACTGACGATCTGGTCCATGGAGTCTGTGTTTCTAAAATCCAGGAAGCTCTGTGCCTACACTTTTAATGTCATATCTGATTCTCAGTTAATAGTGGGATAATTAAAGTTGCCCATGAATATGATATTGGGTTGGATAGTGAGTGTTTCCAGTAGGTTTAAATAAATGTTATGGGTTTCCTGGGTCATGGAGGGGGGCCAATAACTTGCAATGAATGCTGTGGGATTTTTCCTGTGGCGATTTGAAAGTAGAGAAGCTCACGTACATTGTTCTGTTTGACCAGCCTTGAGGTATATTTATTTTTTATGTAAATCAAGACACCTCCACCTTTACTCCCTGTCTGTGTAGTAGCTTATCTAAATATGTGGAAGACATTATAGCCTTGCAGTGTGCTCTCCATGGCTTTAAACCATATGTCAGTGACCACACAGACATAAGTATTCTCGAATGTGAGGAGAGCTTGTAGGGAGTGGACTTTTGTTTTTGTTAAGACTCCTAACAATGATCTGTAATGCCTTAGATATTTTTGGTTTTGATTTGCTATGTCAAAAGTACTTTCAGTTTGGCATTGCCTAAAAAAGGCACTACGGGGGAGGACAACTTAAAGGGAAAAGATGCAGACCATCCATGGCAAAAAAGTATAGTCTGTTGACCATCTCCTTCTATGCTGACAAATTTTGCACCCTCTTAGAATGACATCAGAAACTAAGCTAATTACTAAAGTAATTTCTGTTCGTATTATGTCATCATTCTTGGAAAAGGTAAATGCTGCTCAGTGCTAGGCTCATACCAGCCGAGAACTCCATGATGTCTCTCTTCATATCGTCTATGAGAGGGACATCAGTGTGTGCCTCAATGGAGTCTCCACTGACCAGAATGTTGGACTTTGTGGTGGCTTGCCTTATGGGCTAAGAAGTAGAGGTTCCATGAGATGTGGTTGTATGTGTTGATGTGGGTGTTGTTCTGAAAGAGTATATTTCAGGCTGCTGAGGGTATTTGTTATCTGCACTTCATCTAGGAGGTCTTTGGGGTTTAGGAAAGTTACATTTAACTGC
This sequence comes from Protopterus annectens, assembly GCF_019279795.1. Lineage (NCBI taxonomy): Eukaryota > Metazoa > Chordata > Ceratodontiformes > Protopteridae > Protopterus > Protopterus annectens. Next base: position 1,870,969,895 of record NC_056729.1, on the reverse strand, counting down.
CTCAGCATATGTGGGTCTATGTGTCTGCATTGTACAGTGCTTGATGGGTGCAGTTTGTGTACTATTGACAACCTGATTGACATTAGGAGTGGTTTTATGTGACAGCTTTGCCTCCAGTGATATTTTGTAAATACATCTCTCACTTACCGATCAGTTTGTACAGAAGTTAGCAGGTTGTCAGCAAACATAAGGCATTTCCTACATTGCCTCAGGATGACCATATTTACCAAGATGGTAACAGAGATAGTGGGAAAGTTAGTACCCATGGCATCAGGCCCTTTTTTATTTATTAGATGTTTACAGTGAAAATATAAAGTAATATTAGGGGTAGTTATCTGGTTTGCAACTCTAGGAGCAGTGCTTGTCACTGCAAACTAGTTGTCCTGTGTGCAACTAGGCATTGGTGAAATTTCAAGGGTGCTTTTACAGGACAAATGTCAGCATCTATACAGAACACTGCCAAACATTTGAGGGGAAAGTCATAAATAGACACTGATGATTTATACATGAACTATTTAGGGAGATATTCTGAAGTTAGTTTAGATAGTTGCTAATCAAGTAGTACTCACTAAAGAGAAAGAATTAGCTTAGTCAAGAATTATAAAAAGAGGGAAATTCATCTGATTGACTACTGCTGGGCTTTTACTTGTCTTGGTCTCACCAAAGCTTCATGCTGCTGGAATACAATGATCCTTTGTTTCTTCTCTCATTAGAAGCAAAAGAGTAGCATCAATCCTAAGATGAGTAGCAGGCCACAGGCTCTTTGGTGATCAACAGTCTTGTCACAGATGTATCAAGGGTCTGTAGGCTTGTTGAAGCCTTTTCCTGTTAGATGCCTTGAATAGCAACCAGGCCAATCAGCAAGGTTTAACAATGCCATCTGCTTCTTCCCTCCCCAAGTTGGAACTTATGAAGCAGTTATTAGGTTTCTGGTGATCAGCAGCCTCCAGGAAATAATGTCCCGATGCTCCTTCTCTCACCAGCAGCAAAACAGAAACACTGATCCCAAAATGATGACTGAGAAACAGAAAGTGGGATCTCCTGTAATTGTTGGTCTTGGACTAAATGCTGCAGATTTTAAAGGTAAGATGGAAAATGTGTTACTATCCCAAGAGCTGCAGTGCTCACTAAGCAGATAGATATGAAGTGGGGGTAACTTAAACTTTAGCTATCTAAGTGGAGAGCCACTCATTTTAAGAAAGCAAAATAGACTGGAAGGGGAAGGCACTTTGTATTCTGGCTCTATGGAATAGAATGGGATGGCCAATAAGTTTAAATAGCTGAAAGGGAGTGATTTCACAAAATGACAGCAGCCATTGACAGAGGAGAGAGAAGTAAATATGGGCTCAAATTAACATAAGGGACAGGCAACTAGAAAGACAGTTGAGTTTAAAAAAATAATAGTGCCAGGGTGGGTGAAATTTTAATTTCTGTGTGGCTCACAAGAGACACAGCTTTGGTCTCTTTCTTAATTTAAATATACAATTGGAAGCAGAACAGAAGTAAAAGACAGTGTAATGAAAATAAGCTAAAATATACAAAATCAAATATGGTAATGAAGCAATACAAAATACAAGAAAGCAAAAACAATCTAATCTTTCCCCAATAGCAATTTATGGCGGAGTCTGAATGGGCACTTCCGGTAAAGCCTTGAAATGTTTTATTTTACCCCTTAAATAGAAAGTTTAGTTCCTAGCTCCACCATCATTTCACAGGTAACTTTAATTGACCTGTTCTTATTTCAGGGTGACTCAGAAGAGATGCAGCTGTGGTCTCTTGCCTAGTTTAAATATGCAATTAAAAGCAGAATACAAGTAAAGCACAGTGTAAAGAAAACACAGAATATACAAAATAGAAGAAGGAGATGAATCTATATACAGAGTACAAGAAAGCAAAGACAAACTAACTGTTCCCTGACAGCAATCTATGGCTGAGTCTGAGTAAGCTTAATCTAACCACTAGATTTAACAATAAGGACGTCTTGGTCAAATAAAGGCACTATATTCAAGTGTTTTTATTTTGTGCGTGTGTGTGTGTGTGTGTGTGTGTGTGTGTGTGTGTGTGTGTGTGTGTCTGATTGAATGAATTTGTCCATCATTTACCTTACTTTAGTCCATTTAGTAGTTTCTCCTTTACATGTCGTTAAAGAATGAAGGTTCTTTGAGCTTTTTTAAAAAAAGTTGTTTAAGGTTGTATCTTCTGGTATTTAAGCCCTAACTTTGAGAGGATTTCTGCCTATACACACTGAGCTGAGTGGAGGAGGGGCATTGACTACAACTCTGATCTGAGGTATATAACAATAAGTATCCTGTTTTTTTTTTTTTTTTGCTTATTTTTACTAGTCATTGCTTCTAGCAATTTATATATATCACTTTTTATTGCCTGCTGCATACGTTTTACTGTATTTTATTGTTATTAACTAATCTGCATGGTTAAACTAAAATTGTCTGCCTTACAGGGGCTAATATTTTCTCTGCTTGTTAAGCACCTATTTGTTTGTTCTGATTTCCTGCCAATGAGGGTATCATATAACTGATTTGTTTGCAGTTAAAAGCATTCTGTAGAGTCTCCTTGCTCTGTTATCTAATTAAAACTTTGTGGCTCACTGCTGTTCTTCTGCTGTGATAAACATTTCTATAGTGTTTACTGTCTAAAAGAGTGTAGGCTAGTAGCTTTAGTATTGTTCCCTACCCTCCCTCCATGTTGGTGTCTTGCTGTTATACTTAGTGGCTTTGCAGTTGCCCACCCCTACTGTAAATTTGATCTGGGACACTCCTTCCAGTCTAGTGTCATTAGCTCATTCTACCTAATACAGAGAGAACATTTGAGAAGGCCAACACACTCAGTTTCCTAACCTTGAATTATCTTCTGCTTTTGATGAGTCCCCCAAGCCTGTCTGTGTTGGACGGAAGCCTGCTAGCTTATCAGTGGGAGTGGTAAGCACTAGGCAACCTATCTACCATATAAGGAGTGGTTTCTGGCCCAAAAATTTAAGTTATTGGTCATTTTGGCAGTTTTTCCATCTTTCTCAACTTCCTGATTTAAAAGACCGATTTGCACTTGTCCCCCCCCCCTTTCTGTATCTAGTCTAGTCCAGATACAGATTTGCTGTAGCTAGGACTGTAAGCTGTTCAGCCCCCCAAGCCTTTCTGTGTTGGAGGGAATCCTTCTAGCTTATTAGTGGGAGTGCTAAGCACTAGGTAACCTATCTACCACATATGGAGTGGTTTCTGGCCCAGAAATTGTAGTTATTGGCCGTTTTGGCAATTTTTTCATCTCTTTCAACTTTCTGATTTAAAAGCCTACATTTGCACTTGTTTATTTCCTGTAACTAGTCTAGTTCAGATACAGATTCTTAGTTTTAGTACTTGAATTTGCTTACTCATGCTCAGCACTTGTTCAGAACTTATTGTAAGCACTAAATAAGCTATAAATTACCACAGCACTTAACCTTCCTCATTACCTAGAGAAAAACAGGTTTTGTACTTACTTTCCTCACTTACTTAGAAAAAACAGCTCTTGTACTCACTTTCCTCACTTGTCTAGAGGAAAATATTTTTTTATTCAGGCATGTCCAAGGATCAGCTCCCAGTGTTCTCTCCTGTCTATCTGATGAATCTGGGCATCTTGGGGCAATGTAGCAATTGCATGTACACAGACAACAGTCTCCTCCTAACACCCAACACTACAACCTGTGAGAGATGCACTTTCTAGCCAAACTGGAGGTAAAGCTCTCTCCAACCAAGACTAAACTTGACAGTCAAGCGACGAAGGTAAACACTTGCACCACACCACATTCATCACATAGTCCCACTAAACCTACACCACCAAAATCCACACTTAGAAACACAAAAACATTCGCTGAGGCTCTCAGTAATAATCTGCTCAAGCAACACAGACCTCCAAAGCAGAAATGCAAGCAACATCCACCCCCAACACAACCCAAATGACACATAGCCCACAGACTCAGTGTGCCACTCAACCACAGCCCATAAGGCAAAACAATGTACCCAACACACTAGTCATAGGTGACTCTATAGTCAGGCACACTGATGTCCTGCTCACCAGGCTAAACAAGGAGAAAGTTACTGTCAGCTGCTTTTTGGGTGCCAGGATCTGCCACATAACCCACGCACTCAGGTCATTCCACAACAAGTACAAATATGACTCTGTCATTGTCCGTGTTGGTGTGAATGACCTGAGACGTACCTCCCTGGACTACATGGAAAGAGATATGGAAGAGCTCTTCAATCTTGTAGCTCAGGCAGGTATGACACTAGCCCTGAGTAGCATCCTGCTATTGCCCATAATGATTACGCAGTACAAGGACAAAATGACTGACTTCAACAATTGGCTAAGCTTCTGATGTCATTCTAAGGGAATCCAGTATCTGTCTGCCTGGGACAACATGGTCAGCAGACTAAGATGCTTTGCCAGAGATGGCCTGCACCTGTCACCCCTGGGATTCCGGATACAGGCTAAGGCTCTTGCCGCCCCATAGTGCCTTTTTTAGGCAAGGTTCAAATGACAAATTCACCACCATAACAGGAACAGGCAAGCAAAATCTGAGGGTAATGCTACTCAATGCTAGAAGTCTAAATCTCAAAATGCACTCCCTCGAGGCACACCTTAAATTGGAGAACATTGATGTCTGTGCAGTGACTGAGACCTGGTTCAAGGCTCCAGAGAGCACCCCTGCATTACCAAGCTATAATTCATACCACACTTTTCGGCCACCTAACCTGGACTGGAACACCAAAGGCAGAGTTGTGTCCATATTCATTAATAATATCCACACCTCCAGGCTAGCTGCTCAGCATAATGCATCCAAGGTTATCCAAGTGCAACTAAAGCTGGGCAAAACTGCAATCCAAATTGTAGCTTGCTACAGATCCCCCACCATGCCTCAGGATTCCCACTCCTCTTTTCTTGATATACTGGAAAATATTAGGGTTCAACCAAACACCCTAATAATGGGCGATTTCACCTCCCCCACCATTAACTAGGAAAACTACTCATGTACCAACTCCTTCTCTCAACGCTTCCTAGAATTCATAAATTCCAATGCCCTGGATCAACTTATCCACACCCCCACCAGGGGCAACAATATCCTAGACCTAGTCATTACCAACATGAGTGACCGGTGTTCCACACCTGAAGTCAACTCCTCGTTGGTCAGATCCGACCATAAGCTAATCACCTTAGATATCCACATCCCGCCCCCACCCCACCCCCATTAAGGAAACCACGGTAAAAAAATTTTTCAAAGCCAACTTCATGCTCCTTAAGACAGAAGTGGCGAATTTCATGACACCCATGCAGATGGACAATACAGTTATGACTGCTGAATCCTGCACAAATGCACTCTATAAGCACTTACACTAATGCATGTGCTATCCCAAACAGAACTAAGACGCTATCCTCCAAAACACGGAAGCCAATCTGGTGGTCCCCTGCCATAAACAAACTCTACAACAGAAGGAAAAACTGTTGCAAAAGGGAGTAAAACCCCATGAGTGGAGCAGTTTCCTGGTCAGCCTCAGTAAGAAGCTAAGATCCCTTACAAGATTTTATTATTTATTTTTATTTATTTATTTGAAGCTTGTTTGCCAGGATGGTTCTTTGGGCTGAAGGAGCCCATTTTCAATGGAGTCCTGGGGAGAAAAGCTCCATAGATACAATGTATAAAATAACAGGTTGTTATAGTGCAAGAAGATTACATGAAACAAAGTATTTGATGATACAATTTAGAAGACAAAAACAGAGATTATATAACAATTAGTAAAAGTTTACAAATATATAGTCCCTATCATTGCTATAACAATAATAAGTAGGTATTTACAAGTCAATTAAACTAAAAGCTATTTACAATATACATGTTCCCACAGGTGAAATATGATCAGTGGGGGGATATGTAGGTTAAATGAGGTAAGGGAGAGATGAGTTAGGGGAAGTAGAGACAGAGAGGAAAATTGGGAGGTAGATATTTGTGTTAGGATAATAGGGAGTGATAGGGAGTAAGGTAGCTGCTGGGGATGTTATGCAGGATGGTAACATGAGCATTCCCAGATCTTAGGTGTGAGTCCAGAGTTTGGAGTATGGATGTGATATCCACCAAAGCTAGCAATGAAAACAAAATCGCCACTGATTCTAGGGACAACCACAAAGCATTCTATAGCTATGTCAAGAATATCAATGGCAACACCCAGATCTGCTCTGAGTTACAGCACAACAGCATGAAAATTACAGAACCAACTGATATTGCTAACATCCTGGCAGATAGGTTCAGTGCTAACTTTAACCCCCTCTTACCCCTAAAGGGCCTATATCTATACAGGAAGAATGCAGAGTCCCTGTAATCACAACTATGCAGGTAAAAGCTGCACCCTCTAAAGCCCAAAACACAGCATCCATGGGACTGGACAACATCCCAGGCTGTGTTTTACATGAACTTCAGAACGAACTGGCTCCCCACCTAAGCACCATGTTCAATCATAGCCTCGTGTCAGGCTTTGTGCCCACTGAATGGAGCACAGCAACAGTTATCCCACTCCACAAAGGGAAAGCCACCACTGATCCTGGGAACTATTGCCCTATTAGCCTGATGAGCCTGGTCTGTAAGGCCATTAACATATCATCATGGAACTCATAAACAAAGACATTGGTAACCTCCAAACTCTGGACCCCACGTAGTTCGGGTTTGTGAAAGGCAGATTATACCTCCTGAACCTGATCGACTGCTTTGAGGCAGTCACCAAAGCCGTAGATGTGGGTAAGGTGGTTCACACAGCCTATCTTGACGTCGCCAAGGCTTTTGACACCATCCTCCATTCTGGAATTATAGCTTAACTCACTAAACTAGGTATAAATCCCTATGCCACAAGATGAGTTGCCAACTGGCTCACTGACAGAACCCACACTGTAAAAGTTGCAGACTCCAAATCTGACTTCAAACCAGTGACAAGTGGAGTACCATAAGGTTCAGTCCTGGGACCTCTCCTGTTTGGTATCTACTTTTCTGAAGTATAGGCTAACACAGAAGGCCTTTGGCTAGCGAAGTTCACAGATGACTGCAACCTATGAGCCATAGTCGAGTCCCCAAATGATGTGGACATCCTAAAGAATGGCCTCACTGAGACAGATGCCTGGTGTCAGAGCCATGCCCTCAAGCTCAATGCCAAAAAGTGCATTGTCATCCCCTTTGGTAAAAAGTCTGTACCCATGAACTACCACATAGTTGGCAGTCTACTTAAGGCTGAATGTGTGATGAGACCTTGGGACCCAGGTGGACAGTAGTCTCTCCTTTGATAATCACATAACCACAGTAGTCAGGAAATCCTTCTATGTGGCACACCTCATCACAAAAGGGTTCTCATCCAGGAATAAAGAGGTCATTGCTCCCCTCTACTCGACACTCATTAGACCCATTATAGAATACAACACCCCTTTTGGAATGTACCTCACAAGACATCTGCAGCAGCTGGAAAGGCCACAGAGGTACCTCACAAAGAGGATTACTTGCCTCAAACAGATGCCCTACACTGATTGTCTCAAAAAACTCCACCGTTACTCCATAGCATATCGCCTACTCTGAGGTGATCTATGCCTAACATATAAAGCTACGTCAAACCCAGAGCAGTTGGACATGCTACACCTAAAGAAATCCCAATCCCTCTGAGCTAACCAGTCTAGGGACCTAAACCTTGTCACCACAATAAACAGGATATGCTGGAGGGATAGATTCCTGTCCCAGAGACTTTCCATACTCTGGAACAAGCTACCAATCTATGTCAAACAAAGTTCCTCATTACCACTCTTCAAGAAAAATCTTGATGAGTGGATGGGAGATAGGAAATACACCTGGGGATCACTTCGGTGGCTCTGCTCGACAGGGGCACAGGAAAATAACTTTATTGGGTGGCATAAGCCATGGAACCTTGTTGGCTAGGCTTACTTAGGCCCTTGGGCCAATAGCCTAGTACCTACCTATGAACCTATAAGGACACTAAAGAGTATTTGCTGTTGTTTTGTGGTTTAGTTGAGTCTGACTCTTCATGGCCTAGAAAACATTAGCACACCACATATGTCTGTCAGCATCTTCTTTAGAGTCTTGAAAATGTATACTCAGTATTTTATATTAATATTGGCCATCCATGTTAGCCTCTACCTCCCCTTTCTTCATTTACCTTAAATCTTTTTTTCAGTATCATCATATTGTCTAGGGAATCCGGTTTTCACATCATGTTAGCAAAGTATTTGATTTTCAGTTTGACTGCCAGGGCTTCCAGTGAAGACTATAAATATGTTTCTTTAAATATTGACTGATTTAACCTTCTTGCAGTCGCCATGA